>NC_045554.1:14799347-14956847 GCF_009769535.1 Thamnophis elegans
AGATTAACTCTACTCACTGCCAGAAGTTTGATCCAGACCAGCTCAAGATTCACACAACCCTCCATCCTTCTGAGGTTGGTAAAATGAGGACCCAGATTGTTGGAGGAGGGTGGAATTTGTTCAATTTGTAAACATTCAAGAGAGGACTGTAAAGCACTGTGGAATTGTATATAAGTCTAAGCCCTATTGGTATTGCTATGTTATGCTGTTCTATGCTATCTGAAAGGTTGAAATTGCTCAAGTTGAGTTCTAGATGATCCTACATTAAATTGGATGCAGGAAGCCTCCCATACGGTTACAGCACACTGTAAATTGAAAGTAATTATTGGATTCACATATTGCTTGGCCAGCTTGAAATAATATTCTAAGCATAACCATTCTAGGCCCTAGGCCCTAGGATGAAGGGTGAATTCATCTTGGAAGCCTGTTAGCTTGAATTGCTATCAACGGTTGAAGTGCAATTTAACTACTATTGAATGTTGGTTCATAGAGATGATATCCCTCTAGTTTGGGAAAGATATAATGGCTTCAATTTATATGCATTTATCTCAGTATCCACCTGTTTCATTGTGTGGGTACATTTTAAGGGGACACTGTATCAAAGGCAATGGCTCCATTTCCACCGCATGTTATCTCCCTTTTTTATTTTGTTTAAAGAGTAAAGAGTTCTCTTTTTTCCCTCCCTTACATTTTATGCATGCTGTAAACAACTTTGGGACTCTACCAGAGGATGTGATAACAAATCTTCCAGATAAATACATAATCACCCTCTAAATCAGCTGTTTCATCTTGCAACCCCTGCATACTAAGATCAGCTGCAGCAACATGTAAAGACAACATTGCTACCCCTTCTGTTCATCTGTTCTATTTCTGCTCCTCTAACGATAAGTTCTAGGATTCTGCCATTTTTATTATTCCAAGGGATACTTGGAATAGCCTCTCTACAGAGCATCAAGATGCAATGCAGTCCAGATATTTTTCTTAAGAGGAAGGTGTCATTAAAATATGCCAATAAAGAGGAACACAGACAAACCACAAGCAATAAATCTTACTTTAAGATCAGAGCATTTGCAGAGTGGCTACTCTTAGGAGACAACCCAGGAGCAAAACACAGCACACAGAGACTTAGACATTTAACAGTGGTTTATATACAACGTATACAGAAATACTGTATATGTGGTAGCAAATACCTGACAAGTAAGCATTCTTCTTCTTAACTCTACACAGAGAACGTAGCAATGGATACCGGACACAAGGCGAGAGAGATATGCCCTCTCCTGGCTGTCTTATATAAAGACCTCCTAAAGTGGTAAAAACTTTTGTGGACTCCTTCATAGTCTTCAATTGGCTATACCAATCCTGATTCATCTTCATTGCATCAGCCTTACATTTTATCAGCTTTACAGCTGGTTAGCTCTTAAATCTCAATACCTCAATGAGCAATTCAGAACACGAATAGCCAAAATAGCCGTGCAATTCCACAACAAAACTCACTGCCAAACCGTTGCAATGGGGTCCAATGACGTGTTCCAAGTGTGTGCATGCACTGAGTAAACATGCTCACAAGTAAACTGCAGATTAGAAGCAGCCAGCAAATCCTGGCTTACTCGCTCGGCTGCTCGCTCCCTGGAGCTCGCAGGCAGTGAACAAAACCACCTCCTCCAGCCTCTGCGCATCGAAGAGGCCAAGCAGCAGCAGGAGTGGCTGCCAGCGATGCTCTGAGGTGAAGATGTGAGTGGGGAGGCTCAATCCCACTTAGGAGCCTCAGTTTACTCATGAGCACCTTTAGCCTTATTCCCTGCCTCTCCTGACCAATGTTGCTCACCAGTAAACTGCAGCCAAGGTCTCCCACATATTGCATGGAGGGCATGGTTAGCAATGCAATTTCACAACAAAACTTGAATTATTACACCATTGCAATGGGGTCCAATGGCACATAGCAGTTCTTACAAGGATTGCTATTGGGCAAAGGGCACCATTCTCATCTCAGGCCGCATTTCTTGCACCTTATTTTCTACTAACCTACGCATCCCATAGTTTCACTTCCTTATTCTTTCTTACATTCTTACTGGCCGTCACTCTCTGCAAACACCCATGTACATTTGAAGCTCTCAGCCATTTGTTACTTTTAGTTCCTCATTTCCCACCATCTCATTCTTCCCGCTCTAAATATACCCATACGAGTTGCAGAAAATGCAGCACATGAATCAGCACATTAGAAATAAATCTGGTACGTTTTGCAATTATGTTAGTTTAAAACTTTGGTTCAGTGAGGCCTGCAAACTCACTCCTAGGCCTATTACCTGCAACTTTCCAATGGATATATGTCTCTTCTCACAAAGGAAAAATGGATGTTTTGCTTCAACTTCTCTGACAGCTTTTTCTGGTAATTCCTTAGCTGGAATGATTTTTCTGCACATACAGAATTCCTAACCAGAAGCCTCTCTTGGTTATTGGGATGCTAGTCAAGGCTTTGAGGTGATATGAAGCACCTCACTGAAGCAAGTCGTGTAGCTGCTTCGCTCCAACAAAGATAATTGTGTTGCTTTCACGCTTATCAAGACAGATCCAGAGTGCCTCAAGCAGACCTGGTGAATTTTATTGTGACTTATATTTTAGAAGACAATGGGGTGTTTTTCCCCCAGCTTAGGATCTGGAACATTTCAACTGTTCCGTTGTAATTAAAAATGCTGAAATGAAGTGATAAGAGATTGACTTTTAAGAGCATTAAGTGCCCCAGACTGCTGTTGTTCAAAGATAGGGAAAGTGATTGAAATGCTATTAAATATAAGGAAGAGAAAGGGTAGGAATTCCTGCATTCCTCTTTTTTTCCCCCATGATATTTTTGAGTGAGACACACACACACACACACACACACACACACACACACACACACTTATGTATATGTGTTAATGGCTTTTGGCAGCACACCAAGGCTTTCAAGCCACACCCACTAAGCCATGCATGTGGTAGTAAAAACATTTTAATCCCACCACTGGATACAACCCACATGACTCTCCCTCCCCTTATATTCCCCAAAAGGTGAGAAAATGCCAGAGCACCTAGGCACCAGGCTATAAAGCTGAAGGTTATAAATCACATAGGGGATAAAGCAATAAAGTATTAACAAATAAATGTAACCAGGGTCCCCCCCCCCACTTCCCCTAAAGAATGGCAGATTCATAGATCTGACAATATGTGGACTTCAACTCCCAGATTTCCTCAGCCAGATATCCACGTATCTTCAAATTGCCAAGTTTGGGGAGGGGGGGGGGAGGAAAGGAAAAACAAAACCCTGCCCTACAGTTATGGTGATGAAATGTAAAAATAAGATGAAAAAGAACTTGGAGAGGACTCTCACTGTTAACATGTTTCTGTGCTTGTCAGATTTTTGTTGACAGCTGTGGAAAGAAAATTATAATACATTTCAGCTAATTGCTGAAAGGGAATCCAAGTGTGATTTAGTAGGATGTGATTAATTGTTGACACTTTTTTTATATACTTTGGAAGAAGAAGTTGCCAACTTCAAAACTTCTTCATTATCAGTGGCCATGGATGGATTAGATAAAACAGAACCAGTGTTTCCCTCCCGAGGGCACTTCATTACAAAACTTAATTGTGGCAATCCTAGTTTCGTTTGTTTAGCATCCGTTGCATGAAAGGAAATGTTTAATGGTCTACTTTGGCTCCAGACAATTTTCTTGGTATGATTAAAAAGTTTCAGCTTACATCAGTATTGCTTCCTATAATTGATTTAACAGTTTGGATTAAAATATGTCTTTTTCTCCCCTTTCAATGTCACAGAAATGCTTCTTTAAGATGTTCTTTTGCATGTTATAGTCTAATGAACGTTAATTAAACAAGAAACTTGAACTGTTAAAATTTATTGAGCCACGGTGGTGCGGTGGTTAGAGTGCAGTACTGTAGGCTACTTCTGCTGACTGCCGGCTGCCTGCAAAATGGCAGCTCTGTTGTGGCTCGGTAAGAGCCTTTGGATTCAATTTAATTCAGACTGACACAGAAATCTCCTGGGAGTGGTTTCAGGATGCTCACAGGAGAAGATAACAAGCAGCTGGGGCTCGTTAAGGATCTCCTCCTGTGGATAAAAGACTGATGGTGCCACGCCTTAGTTGCAGAAGTCAATGTTCCGTTGTTTGTTAGTTCCGTTCCATTCCTGTTCTAGTTCATGCTCATGATTCAAAGAAGCACTTGGATAAGTGATTTGCTTTATGTAAACCTGGTTTGCTGTGAGAGTTTGTTTTTGCATTTGCTGTTTAACTTTTTGCCAGAGAATTTATCTATATTTATTTTGGGCTCGCAGCCAGCAAAAGCCGAGACTGATAAAGACATTCCTTTGCAAGCTGTGTGTGGCTGTTGGTTCTGAACGAGCAAAGAGGGGGGTCAGAATACAGCTCGAATCTCACCAGCCTCAAGGTTGACTCAGCCTCCCATTTTTCAAAGGTGGGTAAAATGAGGACCCAGATTGCAAGAGGCTGACTCTATAAACTGCTTAGAAAGGGCTGTAAAGCGCTATGAAGCAGTACATAAATCTAAGTGCTATTGCTATTGTGAACTTATTTTGATGTTGCAAACAATGGTTGACGTAATTATTGAACTACTGTATGTCCTCTCCTTTTACGGTATCAATTATTGCTTTAAAATAAAATAATTCCCACCACCTCATGATATAGGTGAATATCAAAAATGTTTTTGAAGTATAAAGGTACAGGTTCCCCTTGCACATATGTGCTAGTTGTCCCTGACTCTAGGGAATGGTGCTCAACTCCATTTCAAAGCTGAAGAGCCAGTGCTGTCCAAAGACCTCTCCGTGGTCATGTGGCTGGCATGACTAAATGCCGAAGGCATATGGAACGCTGTTACTTTCCCACCAACATGGTCCCTATTTTGCTACTTGCATTTTTATATGCTTTTGAACTGCTAGGTTGGCAGAAGCTGGGACAAATAATGGGAGCTCACTCCATTACACGGTATTAGGGATTCAAACCACCGAACTGCCGACCTTTCTGATCGACAAGTTCAGCATCTTAGCCACTGAGCCACCACATCCCTTTTGAAATATAGGAGTGCTTTAATTTGCAGAAAAAGGATAACCTTTTTTAAATTTTAAGTGGTGCACAAAACAAACATTCAACTTATTTTTTTAACATCTGTGAATTCACTTAAGCTCACTTATGCACACTTATTCACTTATTATTGAGGAAAACTCATTCTTTTAATCTGTTTCCTGAGGTGAGAAAAAAATCCTACTTAGAAGCAGAGTGAAACAAATAGAATGGACTATTAAAATATGCACATTTAAGGCTGGATAAAGTAGGAATCCTAGGCACATGGTGGCTCAGTGGCTAAGATGTTGAGCTTGTCGATCAGAGAGTTCGATGGTTCGAATCCCTAGTGCTATGTGACAGGGTGAATTACTTGTCCCAGCTTCTGCCAACCTAGCAGTTCGAAATCACGTAACAATGCAAGTAGAGTAAAAAGTTTCTCTGTACTCTTTTATAATGTAAACTGCTTTAAACTTAAACCATTTAAAACTCAATGTTTTTTAAAAAATCATTTTTTATAATAGAGCTGTCGAGGACTGGAATATCTTATTTGATTCAATTGTCTCAGCCACTAACTTTCACAGTTTTCATTCTAACTTCTCTGGACTTCACCCCACATTTTAGAAGTTCCTAAGGAGGCGTCGGTAAGTGCATTAATATACCTATCGTCCCTATCACAATTTGTTTTTCATTTTCTTGTTCTAATTTGTAATTTTTGTTTAACAAATGAATAAATACCGGGACATAAAAATAAGTAGTAAGGAGAAAAGCGATGGTTTTGCTATCTCTCTTCAAGACAGCATGCTGCTAGTTAAAATCATGTGGTCAAATGTCCTAAAAAAATCCAGCTGTAATAACTAAGGACCTCAGACCTTTTTTTTTTTTCAAAAAACCAAAACCATCTGGATTTCTTTCCTGTTTGTGTGCATAGTGTGAACAGTTTCAGAAGGGAAAATGTGAAAGTCAAGCACCTTTCTACCTTGTACTAAAAGAATAATTTAAGAATATATAAAATATAAAAGAAGAATATAAAAAAACCACAAGCCTTGGTGAAACAATACATAAAAGATGAAAAATATAAAATTTGCCACTGATAATGAGTTCTCTGTTGGGAGAATAAAGTTTCTGCTAGCCGATAAAAGCTGTAATGCCACATTCTAACTCCTGTAAAGAACAACCTTATCATCTCTATCTCTATCTCTATCTCTATCTCTATCTCTATCTCTATCTCTATCTCTATCTCTATCTCTATCTCTATCTCTATCTCTATCTACCTATCTACCTATCTACCTATCTACCTATCTACCTATCTACCTATCTATATCTATATCTATATCTATATCTATATCTATATCTATATCTATATCTATATCTATATCTATATCTATATCTATATCTATATCTATATCTATATCTATATCTATATCTATATCTATATCTATATCTATCTATATCTCTATCTATCTATCTATCTATCTATCTATCTATATCTATATCTATATCTATATCTATATCTATAGACATAGACATATGGACACATGGACACACGGACACACAGACACACAGACACACAGACACACAGACACAAACATAATGGTAGAAAATAAGGGTAGAAAATAGTATTTTTGAATTTGTATTTATTATTTTGTCAAACATGTTCAAGATAGCAGATATAAACATGGACATGAATGAAAGAAATTAATACAAATAAATGGGGAGAGTAGGACAGGGATGGTAGCCATGCTGGTGCGCTTATGCATGTCCCCTTTACGGACCTCTTAGCAATGGGGTGAGGTCCATGGTAGACAGTTTGAGGTTGAAGTTGTGAGGGTTTGAGGATGTAACAACAGAGTCAGGTAGAGTATTCCAGGCGTTGACCACTCTGTTGCTGAAGTCGTATTTTCTGCAATCAAGTTTGGGGCGATTTACCTTTAGTTTGTATTGATTGTTTGCCCATATGTTATTGAGGTTGAAGCTGAAGTAGTCATTGACAGGTAGGACGTTCTTACAGACAATTTTATGTGAGTGCTTAGATCATACTGCAGGTGGTGCAGCTCCAGGTTGTCCAAGCCCAAAATTTCGAGCCTGGTGACATAGGGAATTCTATTGTAAGTAGTGGAGTGGAGGACTCTTCTCGTGAAATACCTCTGGACCCGCTCAATCGTATTAATGTCCGATATACAGTGTGGATTCCAGGCAGACAAGCTATATTTGAGAATTGGTCTGGCGAAGGTTTTGTATGCCCTAGTTTGCAGTACAGTGTTACTGGACAAGAAGCTTTGCAAAATTAGGTTAATAACTCTTAATGCCTTTTTGGCAATGCTGTTACAGTGGGCTCTGGGGCTTTTAGTTTCTAGTAGGGTTTGTCCTAAGATTGTCCTAAGAAACTAAAACCAGTGTTTTAGTGACTTAGGAAATCACTTTTAATACTTTTTTTAGCAAAACAAAGCAGCAAAGAAGAGCGATCCAAACAGTTGAATTTGCTTTTCTTAATTGAGATGTTAATTAGCACCTCACCTGCATTGGTAACTTCCCACTTGCTTTATCTTTGAGGCATTTCTTTTTAAAAAAATGCTGCCTATCTATCTTTGCTATCCCACACAAGCACCTCGATGAATCAAATCAATAGGTCATTATGTTCTTACTGTGTTGGTCTCTTAGCAGGTGCATATTAATTACGCCAATGTTTAATGATCAGATAAGAAGTATGGGAATCCTAGCAATGGTGATTTAATGAGAGAAAGAACAAGGAGGAAAGAGAAATAATTGGTACTTTTGCAGTTGTCCTGATGGTTATTTCTACAACAGTGCCTCCCAGATATTTTAGGACAGCATACTAATAGATTAACAGAATTGGAAGGGACTTTGTAGGTCATCTAGTCCAACTTCCTGCCCAAGCAGGAGACACTACACCATTTCTAACAGATGGCAGTCCAATCTCATCTTGAAAGCTTTCAGTGATGAAGTTCCCACAACTTCTGAAGGCAATTTCTGTTTGATGGGTTGATTGTTCTCACAATCAGAAAGTTCCTCCTTATTTCTAGGTTGAATCTCTCCTTGGTCAGTTTCCATCCATTATTCCTTGTCTGGCCTTCGGGTGCTTTGGAAAATAGCTTGATCCCCTCCTCTCTGTGGTAGCCCCTCAAATATTGGAAGACTGCTCTCATAGAAGAAAAACAAGTTGTAATAGGGAAATCCCTGCTCTGATTTTATTTGTGATAGAGTTACTAGATGAACTCAGGATTTCTGAATATTGATTTTAGTGATGGGATCTGCGACTCTTGGATGAATATTTTTTATCACAATTTGTTGAGTAGCTTTAATACTCCTGCTCAGAAAACCAGGGGGCATGGGTATTTGAATTTCACCCTCTGCAGGTACTTTCCCCATGCAACAGTTTAGAAAAGGGAATAGGGCAGAATAATTTTATGAAGAATAATGAAATTGACATGAGCTACTACTGTTTTATCTGTCATGAATAAATGCAAATGTTTTATGTTTTATGATAGAATGTTTTATCTGATTTCATTCATGATATTCTTCTTCCCTCCCTCATCATCTTTCAATTTCCTTCCTTCTTTCCTTCCTGCCTCCCTCCCTCCCTCCCTCTATTTCCTTCCTTCCTTCCTTCCTTCTTTCTTCCCTCCCTCTCTATCTCTCTGTTTCCTTCCTTCCTTGCTCCCTCCCCCCACTCTCTCTTCATTTCCTTCCTTCTTTCTTTCCTCCCTCCCTCTCTATCTCTCTGTTTCCACACACCCTCTCAGAAGGATTCTATAGGCCACCACTGAGACAGTGAGTTGTTTAGCTGCCTGGTTTTTGAATTAAAACCTTTTGCTTCTGTCTACAGAGCCTCCTACATAGGTCCTAATATTCAGTTATATTATAGGAGTGTAAGACAGACTGCTGTTCAAATAATCTCACCCCATGTTTAAGGCAACTAATGCTAAAATTATCATCTTTTAATTCTATCCAGATTTAATTAGCAGTCAATTTAACCAATATTAAATGGTATATAAACATGTGGCTCTGACATTTTGCACTAACTGAAGTTATTAAATCATATTTTTAAAGATTTTATTAAATCCCACCCTTCTATTTTTTTATAAATAACTCCAGACAGAGCCTTGCCATATTATAGGAACCAAACCTAATTAGAATGTATTTTGTTTTTTTACCATTAGAATTTCCAGGGTCATGAAAGAGTTCAGAGAAGAGCAACAAAAATAATAAAGGTCTGGAGGCTAAAATGTATGATGGACCAGGTAGCTTATCAAAGAGAAGGATTGGGAGGACACAATAACTGTCTCCCAGTACTTGAGGGACGATAACAGAGAAGAGGGGACCAACCTCTTTTCCAAAACACCTGAGAACAGGAGAAGTAATAGATAGAACTTTACCAAGGAGAGATTAAACCTAAAACTAAGGAGAAATGTTCTGACAGAGAGAACAATTAGTCATTGGAACAGCTTGCCTCCTTGAATCGTGGAACCTCCATCACTGTAAGCTTTCAATAAAAGATAGCACAACTATTTGTCTGGGGTGGAATAAGGATTAACAAAACAAAATGAAATTCAATGGTGAAAAAAGTAAGGTTCTACATTTAGGGAAGAAAAACAAAATGCACACGTACAGTATACGTGATACCTTGCTCAATAGTAGTAACTGTGAGGGCTCTTGGAGTCCTAGTGGACAACCTTTTAAATAGGAGCCAACCGTGCGCAGCAGCTGCCAAAAAAGCCAACACAGTTCTAGGCTGCATAAACAGAGGGAGAGAATCAAGTGTTAATACCACTTTATAACACCTTGGTAAGGCCACACTTGGAATATGGCATCCAGTTTTGGTCGCCACAATGTAAAAAAGATATGGAGACTCTTGAAAGAGTGCAGAGAAGAGCAGCAAAGATGATTAGTGAACTGGAGGCTAAAACATGAAGAACAGTTGCAGGAACTGGGTATGTCTAGTTTAAATAAAGAAGGACTAGGGGAGAAATGATAGCAGTGTTCCAATATCTCAGGGGTTGCCACAAAGAATAAGGAGTCAAACTATTCTCCAAAGCACCTGAGGGCAGGACAAGAAGCAATGGGTGGAAACTTGAAGGAGAGAAACAACTTAGAACTAAGGAGACATTTCCTGACAGTTAGAACAATTCATCAGGGGTTGGACTGGAAGATCTCCAAGGTCCCTTCTGCTGTTCTACGCCTGTCTAGAGTAGGGGGTTGGACCATGAGCCCTTCCATCCCTCCTATGGTACTCCTCAAGAATATTGTCCTGTTACCTTTAAGACAAAATGGAGCTTCTCCAATTTAGATAGAAGGGATAACACACAGTATCAACTCTCAAATCCACTTTCTATTTATAACAGTTAGACTTATATACCGCTTCATAGGGCTTTCAGCCCTCTCTAAGTGGTTTACAGAGTCAGCATATTGCCCCCACAGTCTGGGTCCTCATTTTACCCACCTCAGAAGGATGGAAGGCTGAGTCAACCTTGAGCCGGTGAGATTAGAACCGCTGAATTGCAGATAACAGTCAGCTGAAGTGGCCTGCAGTACTGCACCCTAACCACTGCGCCACCTCGGCTTGAGTTATAGTTTCAGTTCAAATAGAAATTTGCCAGCTTTGTACTATTTGATTCATGTGTTCTGAAAGTTAGGTCAGTTGGATTGGAAAGAAGAGGAACAGTGAAAAAAAAATAGCATACCTGATGAAGATCTGCTGTTGTGTAGGCTTTTGTAAAGTACTTTTCTGAACTTCAAAAAATTAAACAGGGTTCAGTGATTCTAAATAATGCAACCATAGCTTAAAATGTTGCTTCTGCTGTAGACCAAACTTGGAAGAATAAATTTGAGTTACAAATTTAGTTAATTACCAGTACCACTTTCCAGAAGTACATATGCACTGATATTTTATTTCACAAATTCTCATTTTCTAAGCTTTATATTGTGGTTTGCAAGGTAAAGGAATGCAGATATGAAGACAAAAATAAGTAACCTGAGACTTACCTTTGTAGCAATCCTGTATCTTTTCATTCCATACCATATGTGACACAAATACTTCAAAGTTTTCATAATGTAGTGTCCTCTGAACCTCGGAATGGAACTTCCACAATTCCTGAACATGGTCTTGCTGAGTGAATTTAGTAGGAGAAAATTCCACAAAACCTCTGGAGTGCATGGTATCTGGAAAAAAAACAACCCTGTGCTATTATTAATGCACTTTCTTTTGGAATCCAAGAAACCTAAAACTTAAAATGTTAAACTGTCACTTCCTTGTAACAATGGAATGGTTATCCATTTTAGGGAATGGGACAGTGGTGAGATTCAATTTTTTTTTACTACCGGTTCTGTGGGCGTAGCTTTGTGGGTGTGGCAGGAGAAGGATACTGCAAAATCCCAATTCCTTCCCCACCCCACTAACCTGCTTTCCAGCTCTGTTCTCCTGTTCAGGACAACAAAAGAAGATCAGCTGGGAGGCTGGCAGGATGCGGTGCAGGGCCAGCCTATTTGCCAGTTCTCCGAACTACTCAACATTTCCACGACCGGTTCTCTAGAACCTGTCAGAACTGTCTGAATGCCACCTCTGGAGTGGGACTTATAAGTTGATGGAAGATACAGTCTTGATAAAAGGAGCAAGCTGAAACTGTTTGATATGGCAAAAACATCCCAAACTGTATTTTAAAGCACTTGGAATTATTTTATGTACCACAAAATAACTTTGATCGTGATTCAAAAGCATAGTTTTGCAATGAAGTGGTACCAATTCATATAATAATACAGCAAGGTTTGAGCTGTGCTTACAAGAGGAATTATTTACCATAATCGGATGCGAAAGACACTATCGATTTGGAGATCCGTTTGTCCTAAATTTGATAGAATATTCTTCATGTGTTTCTTACACCAGTTTTGAATCTGGTGGTATGCTGTACAATTAGTTGTGAAGAACACTTTAGTAGGAAATAACCAGTAATCCTATTAAAAGCATAATGAGGACTTCATTCAGTTTCCTGTCAGTCTTCAGAGCCATAAGTGGTTTCTAATTTGCACAAGATTGGAATAGCATTGAAAAATTACTGTAACTAACTGAAACACTGGTTGCATTTTCAATTTTTTGATAGCCTCCCTTGTAATGCATTATAATGTGTTGTGCTGAGGTTCGGTGACATATGCCAGATCTCATTTTAATACTGTTCTCTCTGTGAGCCGCAAGACTTAATCTAAACCAGTGGATGTGCTCCAGAATGTGTGACAATTTATTCCCCTGTCTTCAGGAACCATTTTAGTTCTTCCAAAATTAATATATATGGATTTGCTTGTTTAGCAAGAAAAGGAGTATAGGTAGTCCTTGACTTATGACTGTTGGTGTAGCAACTGTTTGAAGTTATACCAGCTTTGAAAAAAGTGAGCTACAAGTGATCCTCATACTTATAACTGTTGCTGTTGTAGCCTGCCAGGAGCCAGAGGATCTGACAGCATATTCGGACAGTGAGGAGGTTGGGGAGGAACATGGGCCAGTCCTGGAGTCTGGGGAAGGCTCTGGGGAGGGCTCTCCATCAGAGGCAGAGCTGGAGCCTGTTCCCAGTGTGTGCACGCACAGAGTTGCAAGATGAAGGGAACAGCTAAGGAACAAGGGTCAACTTGGGAGTAAGGCCACAAGTGGACAGTGAATAGCCCCTGTCATAGGAATAAAAGAGGAGCGAAAGAGGAGGAGTGTTTGCGGGAGACAATTAGTTCATTCCTGCATTCTTGCCAAGTATTGCGGCATCTGAAAGATATCGGCTTGGCCACTCTCCAAGCCTGATAAAAGTCGGTAATTGTGAACTATCTCAAAAGACTTTGGGAGAGGAAAGACTTTGCTGGAGAGGAATTCACTGTACATTAAATAAAAGGGGTTTATTGGGATGAGGCCTCGGCTTTGTGCTGCTGGGGAAGCCTAGGTCAGAATAGCTCCATTGTCCCTGCTCTCATGTGATCAAAATTTGGATGCTTGTCAACTGGTATCTATTTATGATGAATGCAGCATTCCAAGGCCACGTGACCACCATTTGCAAGCTTCCTAGCTGGTGTCTGACAAGCAAAGTCAATGGGAGGAGCTGGATCCACTTAACAACCTCATGATTTGTTTTATGACCATGGTGAGCCACTTAACGCTTGCACCCAAAATGATCATAAAATTGGGCATGATTCACTTAAGTGCTGCCTTGCTTAGCAACAGACGTTCCAGTCCAATTTACTGTCATAAGTCAAGGTGTCAGGGGTCCAAGAGGTAGATCCATTGCAAGCAAACCTCTGAGGCAGGTAGATTCATCAAGAAATAGCTTTATTGGAAATATCATATTGGTGATATTGGTGATTATCTGGTGATAATCGACTCTGAAGTGTCCCTCAGTTTTACCTAATTAAAAGTGAAAGTTTTTCCCTCAATCCCAAACAATCAGTCACGTGGCCCAATCATGGCAGCGTTCACTGGTCTGATGACATCTATCCTTCTTCCTCTGACCGGGGGCTTTCTTGGAGGCTGGGGAGGGCAAAAACGACCTCCCTCACCCCCCACCCCGGAGTCCCTCCGAAGTCTGGAAATAGCCCTTTTCTGACTTCCGGTGGACCAGGTAGGTTCCGTTTTTTGCCCTCCTCAGGCTCCAAAGGCTTTCTAGGAGGCTTGAGAGAATGAAAACAGCCTCCCCCCCACCCTCGAGGCCCTCTGGAGTCCAGAAATGGCCCATTTTCCAACTTCTGGTGGGCCTGGTAGGTCAGTTTTTCACCCCCGCCCAGGCTCCAAAGGCTTTCTAGGAGCCTGGGGAGGGCAAAAAATAGTCCAAGATGCAAACTGGAAGTTCAGGAATGGACTTCTGTGTTGCCTGTTAGGCCGTTTTTCTACTTCTGGAGGCTTCAGGAGGCTTCCCTGAAGCCTCCAGAGGGCGAAAAACAGGGTAACGCCTCACGTGCCCTCAGAAATGGCTCCGTGTGCCAACTGTGGTACACATGCCATAGGTTAGCCATCACTGCTATAGACGATCAAAAAGACTGATTTGTTTTCTAAAACAAGTCAGCAACATTGTTTTTTAATCACAACAATTTTTTTAGGCCTTTCTGTAAAAAAAAAAGTAGTAGTATATTTTTAGCTTTACTTCTTTATTTGTTAATGTTCTTTTCTTACCACAAAGGTCACCTATAATTTCAAGTTAATAGGAAACCTTTATCTAAACTAATGGCAAAATAATTTAAAACATATTAAACACTCTCGGTTCACCATTAATATGTGCATTATGCAAATTCGGAATATTATGCGTGGTATTTTCTGAATAGCTATTATTCATCTGTTGTGCCTTTCAGTCCCTTTAATGCATCATAAATTATTAAAAGGATGACTGGGAGTCTTTTATTTCTGAAGAGCGTAAAGTTGGAAAATAGTTTTCTAGCTCATTTTTCTTCTTTCATCTCAGGAATAATTCAGAGGGATCAAAGTGTAGGTTGGAAGGGGAAGGCCCGAAGCAGCTCCAGGGTCAGGAATAATGGATGACAAAGGTTGTAGATGGAGAACTACTTGATGGAGAAGGTCAGATAATGGAGTGCAGAAATTTAGCAGAGGCCCACTTCCTAAATACCAACATACCTTGTGACATCTTTGGTAGAAACACTGAAATCCTATCTGAGATCACAGGAATGTTTTTGGAAGGCAAGTTGGCTATTGCCAAAATGAGCCGTGGTGGTGTAGTGGTTAAAATGAAGTATTGAAAGCTAACTCTGTCCGTTGCCAAGAGTTCGATCCTGACCGGCTCAAGGTTGACTCAGCCTGCCATCCTTGCAAGGTTGGTAAAATGAGGATCCAGATTGGGCAAGATGCTGACTCTGTAGACTGCTTAGAGAGGGCTGTAAAGCACTGTGAAGTGGTATATAAATCTAAGTGCTATTGCTGTAGTTGTTTGGATGTTGCATTAGGAGCCTTGGTGATGGAGTGGTTAAAATGTGGTATTGCAGGCTGATTCTTCCCACGGTCTGGAGCTCAACCCTGACTGGCTCAAGATTGACTCAGCCTTCCGTCCTCCTGAGGTAGGTAGAATGCGGACCCAGATTGTTGGGGGCAAGAGGCTGACTCTGTAAACCACTTAGAGAGGGCTATAAATCACTGTAAAGTGGTATATAAGTCTAAGTGCTATTGCTATTGTATGAGATATGTAATAGCACTCAGATGTTAGACCTCACTAATTCACTGAAATATAAGAAGAGGGAGGAGGTTCAGTGGAATCAGAATAAGACAAGATTCTGTTAGTACAGAAAATCCCAATATTGTTAATTTTTGTTCCTGTATTTTGATTGCCTAATCTGGTTTACTTACTAGGATTTACAACATCATATCTAGAACAATAGAGCAACCAGATCTGAACTCCATAATCTGATCAATCACTAAATGGCAGCAAAAAGATACAAAAGAAACCATATTCTGTTCTGTCCTCTCATCAGAAGTGGGTTGTTACCAGTTCCCACTGGTTCAGACAAACCAGTAGTGGAAATTGGGACTGGGTCACTGAACAAGTAGGGATGGCAGGCTGGCCACACCCCCATACCGGTTCCCCTGTCATTGCTGCCGTTGCCGGCTTGATTTTCAGTCATTTTTTTCATGTTATGCACATGCACAAAAATTTTTACAGGCAACTGCGCGCACACACACACAAAACGAACCAGCAGAAATGCCGGCATCAACCCATCCCTGCATCTGATCATGGTTTAGATTTTCTGGTAGTCCAAAGTAAGAAGCATCGACATTGCAACCTGCTGTTGTCAGTACAGGGCAGTTAGGATAATCCAGCAAACAATCCATGAACCCGTTATTTGTTTTTGCTTGGAAATGACTGAAACTTTAAAAATCCAGTCTTCTGTTTAAAGTTATCCTTCACCATCCCAAATCTGCTTTAGGAGTTTCAATTCAGTTAGAGGTTACAAGATGTTATTCTAACTTCTTAGTAAGAATAAGTTATCATCAGTTTTTAGTATTTCCATTGCTAATGTTTATTGAATTGAACCATACCAAGCTAATAAAATAGAAAGAATGAACTCCAAAGACAGTCCTCTAGAGTTATCAATTTAACAGCAGCTGACTCCCTCCTTCAATTAAATTTGTTTATCATTTAAATAAATAAACTGCTGGAAAGTCATATCATGTGGTCTGTTACAAAATCAAAGATGTCTGTTGGCCATCTATTATCCATCCATCCATCCATCCATCCATCCATCCATCCATCCATTCATCCCTCCCTCTGTCTATCTATCATCATAGCTAACTGTTGTGGCCCAGCAGGAGCCATTGGAGCTGCCACCAGACTCCGACAGCGAGGGGCCCTATGAGTTGGCTCTGGAGGATGTGGAGGACCCTAGACAGGGTTCCGACTCCGAGCAGGGCGCAGAGAGACTGGTTGGCCACCAGATGGTGCCTGAGCCTTGGACCAGTGTGGAGGAGACAAGGGAGAGTGATCCAGAAGCCAGCAGTGAGTTGTTCCTGGATGCACGCCATCAAAGAGCTACTAGGCATCAGGAACAATTATGCAATTACAGGAGGTAATTGTGCTCAGCTGATGGTCATTAGGCTCCTTTCTAGACTATAAAAAAGACTGCTTGTGCACACGCCCCTCTTGCAGAAGTCAACACATTGACTAAAGAAAACTGTTGTAACTAACTTGTCAGGCTGGATTGCTGCCAAGGTTTATCTGAGTTGCTGCCAACGTCCTTATCTATTTGTTTGCTTGGCTTTCAGCCTCCGAGATTTTGGTCTTGCTATTAAAGTACATTCTAGTTTAGCTTGTCTTGGCTTTTGTTACTGGATGGAGGAGGGGGTCAGAACACCTAACTAGGCACACATATACACAAGCTCTATCTATATCTACAATCTATTATCTCTATCTATCTATCTATCTATCTATCTATCTATCTATCTATCTATCTATCTATCATCTATCAATGTATCTATAATGTATTAAGATAATGGTATTGTATTGGGTTACATAATTTTCATTAATGTCAATGCAGAAAAGCAAGCATTATTCTAAATACTTCAATAGTCTTTGTGAGGCATAGAAGTATCTTAGAAACCCTTAGAACAGAATAGATAGAGAGGAAAAAACATTTTGAGGATGGTAGACATGTTTGGAATATTTAATATTGTAGTTGCTTTTATCAAATAATTGTCATCCTGTGGAGAATTCATAATCCAAAATTGAAATAACATTTCTGGTCATTCTGATCAGTTTGATTTTTATATATATTACTTTCGGACCAACATGATTTTATCTTTACTCTGAGTATAGCTATATTTTGCTAGGTCATGTGTAAACTGCACAGTCAGTTTTAATCCATCAAGTTAATTTTGTATTTTTATTATATCTCTGTAAGAGAAGGAATGGCAGAGCTAGGGGGTGGAGTTAAAAGAGAGATCAGCCTAGAATCCCTACATAGTCACAAATGAACTAAGTCCAACTTCCCCTTGACTGCTGTTTATCCTTATCTAACTCTAACCAGGTGCTGTTGCGAAGATTCCTGTGTATAGGTTTTTAGCAATGAATCAATTAAATTGAATCTTCATGGGTGTTTTTTACACCTGATAAGTTATTACTTGACCATAGTAAGTTTTACCATGTACTAGTTATTGACCACAATTGTCATTATGGCTACCACAAAAGTCCCAGAAACCTGGTGAGGGTCCTTGCTGTGACCCGCTCTAACCACAAGTAATTTTCTTTCTTTCTTTATGACTGCATGCTTATCCTTGGAAGCTGAACCTTGTGCTGCAACCGTCGGCCATTTTTGTTTTCCAAAAAAAGCTGAAACCTCCCAGCTAATTATCAGCAATTAAAAGTGACATTTTACATCTCAGCATGTCAATTTCATTTCTTTATATTTAATAAACAGGTAGGTGTTTAATGAACAGGTAGGTGAGGCAAGCAAGCACTGAGGAAGAGCTGAGGTGGTGCAGTGGTTAGAGTGCAGTACTGCTGGTTAATTCAGCTGACTGCTAGCTGCAGTTCGGCAGTTCGACTCTCACCAGGCTCAAGGTTGACTCAGCCTTCCGTCCTTCTGAGGTGGGCAAAATGAAGACCCAGATTGTTGGGGGCAAGAAGTTGACTCTGTAAACCACTTAGAGAGGACTGAAAAGCACTGTGAAGTGGTATATAAGTCTAAGTGCTAAGTGCTAGTGGTAAGAGAGAACAACAAATGGTAGCCTCTCTGTTTTTCCTCCCCATTTCTACTGGGCTGTTTGACACAGGCACACTTAGGTCTGCATTATGAATCAAGACAAATGAATTCAGCAGCTCATCTAATGAGCTTATCTAATGAGTCCGGTGTGTCTTTTCTCTTTATTAACTTCACTTTTCTTAATTAAAGTCAATAATGTCTGTATCACATTTAACTTGCTCTGCTGGATTTTTTTGCAGCTTCAGATACAGATATATTGTTGTTGTTAGTTGCGAAGTCGTGCCCGACCCATTGCGACCCCATGGATAATGTTCCTCCAGACCTTCCTGTCCTCTACCATCTCCCAGAGTCCATTTAAGCTCACACCGACTGCTTCAGTCATTCCATCCAGCCACCTCATTCTCTGTCGTCCCCTTCTTTTTTTGCCCTAAATCGTTCCCAGCATGAGGCTCTTCTCCAGTGAGTCCTTCCTTCTCATTAGAAGGCCAAAGTCTTTGAGTTTCCTCTTCAGGATCTGGCCTTCTAAAGAGCAGTCAGGGTTAATCTTCTCCAGGACTGACCGGTTGGATGGCCTTGCAGTCCAAGGGACTTGCAGGAGTCTTCTCCAGCACCAGAGTTCAAAGGCCTCCATTCTTTGGCGCTCAGCCTTCCTTATGGTCCAACCTTCACAGGCATTCATTGCAACTGGGAAAACCATAGCCTTGACTAGACACACTTTTTTGGCAGGATGATCTGCTTTTTAGACAGATATATTAGCAACTAGAAAATATAGAACATAGAATTATAGAGCTGGAAGGTCTTGAAGATCTTCTAGTCCATCCACCTCCACAAGGCAGGAGACCAGACTAAAGGTTGTCCAGTCTTTTCTTGAAGACCTCCAGTGATGAAGCAGCCACAATTCCAGGAAGCAAGCTATTCCATTGATTGATCATTTTCACTGTCAGAAAATTTCTTCTTTATTCTAGGTTGGATCTCTTATTAGGGAACTTTCACCTGTTGCTTCTTGTCCTGCCCTTAGGTCCTCTGGAGAATAGGACAATCCTCTCTTCTGTGTCACAACTCTCAAATACTGGAAAACAGTGATTATGGCCCTTTGAATCCTTCTCTTTGATAGGCTAAATAATAGGCTGTAAAAATGAAGAGGTTGGGAAAAGAGAATATATTAAACAACCTAAGGAGAAAAAAACTCTATCTGATTTCAGAATGTTAAAAAATTCTGGACAAGATAGATAGATAGATGATAAATGGATGGATGGATGGATGGATGGATGGATGGATGGATGGATGGATAGATAGATAATGAGATGACAGATACAATATAAGGTGATGGATAATGGGATGATAGATGATGGATGGATGAATAGATAGAGATTATATTAATGTTATAAATTACCTAACATATAAAGAAGGGATAAAATATCTTTCCAAAACATGCTCATTTCTAAAGAGACAAGGACATGCAAATTTTGTCCCTCCTTTCTCTTTTCTTTAATTAGAATTTACATCTACAAAATTGACTTTTGATTACTATTGTTATAACCACCTTTGAGCTACTTTGCACTCAAATATGCAGAAAAAGTTGATGGGTAGAGCTAACTTCCCCATTGGCTTTTCCCATCCATTATCTCACTGTAGAACAGAGTGAAATAGGTCCAGATGAGCCTCTCCACACTTATTACTTCAGGAGCAATAGGAACCTCTTGAGTCAAATTCATTCTTGGTAGACTAATTCATTAAAACAGGAAGTCAGTGATTATCACAGGGTGGCCAGACATTAAACTGGAGTTAAGCCATTATCGAACTCCCTGTGACCAGTTGTTGAACGTTGTCTGTGTGCCTTTCATTTTTGCTGAAGCCAAGAGTTACTAATGGGCACCTGTTGTCCATAGACTAGTAATCCATTAGGGGAGCATAAATGAAATATTCTTCCATCTGAAACAGCAGGAAATATATCAAGCCTTTCTCACCCATTGCACTAAAGGAGCCCAGGCTTAGTCCGATGCTACATATCTCTTGAGCTTATTATATTTTATTACCCTCCTGTTTGGAAGTAAAAGCCAGCAGTTTGCAAGATAGTAAGCATAGTTATGGTTTATTTGCTTTAATAAAAGTAGAAACAATGTAAGAACAATAGAATTCCCCCCCCCCCCCCCCAAAGCTGCACTTCCCCTATACCAGCATACACATTAATGCGAAGGGGGAAAAGGCCAAAATGTTGAAAGAGCAAGCAGTCAAATTAAAGGAAAGATTTTTTTTTTAAAAAAAAGGTTATTGAAGAAGAAAAAGACAAGAATTAAATAAATAGGAAAAGTATTGCTGCTGGGAGATAAAGGCAGACTCACCTAGGCGTGCTCAGATGGAGAGGGGCAAAAAAAAATTTGATATGTGGAATAAATGAAGCAAATCATGAAGCCACAAAGGGAAAATAAATAAAAATGAAATTTCCAATGAGGCAGGAGCTTTCCGTGTTGATTTTTAAATCATGAGAATGGTTCCAGATGGGATGTGTACAGAGAACAATAATACTTCTGCTCACACTCAAGAGGTGCCTCCGTTGACAATATTGCTCATTGTTTACTGAAAATATTGAGGAGAAGAAGAAAAAAACCAAGGTTGGGTAAGGCTGTTTTTTTTCTGTGTGAAACGATTCTGTTTAGGTCAGACATAGAAGAACCAACACACACACTATATGTTATGAACATATCTTTTCAGTACTCGCTGGTTTGTTTATCCCTCTTGAATTTTTAGAAGACGATTCGTCTTCTTTTTAAATAGAAAATTGGGCTTTCCCTCCTAAATACCCATTGACTGGTACCGCCTGTAGGTGTTATCATTTCTATGACCCAGGGATGGGTTGCTGCTGGCATTACTGTTGGTTCAGTGCACAAAAAAATTCTGTGCACATGAACACAACATTAGGAAAAGGAAAAAAATAAATTCCTGCAATGAAGATTGTTCTGCACATGCGACGAACCAAAAATGAAGATGACCCTGTTGCAAATAGAACCAGTTCGGGGGCGTGGCAGGTCGAGTTATTATCTACTCAGGTGAACCGGTCCGAACCAGTAGGACCCCACCTCTGCTCTGACCTTTACATGGTAAAATAAAATATATGGATGGCTGAACTCAGTTTGGAAGGGTGCCCATATGGGTTACAGATTCTGTTCCAACCGGTACGGTTGGAACAGCCCCAGCATCACCCACATGGACGCACGCAGCCTGTGGGCACATACAAGTGGTGCATGCGCACACATGCATGGTGTGTGTGCATGCATTGTACTTGCCTGCAACGCTTCTGCAAGCCTCCATGACTCTCCAGCTGTTCAGTGGAGCATTGCGGAGGCGCCGTATGCACCATGCACTTGCGTGGAAGTGCCAAAACCTTAAAGCACAGGTAAGGAGTGTGGGCGGGCGGGCTCTCTGGAGTACCGTACCGGAATGGTACCCAGTGCTCCAGGCAGGATCCAGTACGCCCGTACCGGGGCGTACCACCCGCAACCCACCACTGCCATTGACCCATTAAAAAAGAATGAGTAAGCTATGCTTCATGCAGAAATGGAAGAGGAACCATGGAGAAATCTTTCCAGTTCACCTTCTTAGGATGTTGCTGCATCAGAGGTTGGTTGCTGCCGGTTTGGCCCAGTTCGGCCGAACTGTAGTGGAATTCAGGCCTGGGTCGTAGAATTATGTGCATAGCTCCAACTCTGCTATTGTATTATTGTGTTATTGAACCTACCTCTGATGATAGCCATTTGAATTCCCTGGGATACTGCGACCGTCATCAATGTGAGCCAGTTTTCAAGCATCCAAATATAAATCACGTGACCATGGGGATGCTGCAACGGTCGTAAGTGTGAAAAACAGTCATAAATTATTTTTTCAGTGCCATTGTAACTTTGAATGGTCACTAAGTAAGTCAAGGACTACCTCTCTTTGTCTCCCCAATCTGCAGTTTTCTCAGTAACTGTCTTCAGCTGCTCTTTGCATTTTTAAATAATACACATTTGTTTTGATTTCTCTAGTTGTGTTTTTATTTTGAAAATGTACTCTGTACCAGATGACTTTTCTTGTTCATGATCCTTTAATTCCTCCTAGTAACACCAATGCATACATTTACTAAAGCTCATTAGAGCGTGTTCAGCTCTGTGTTTCAAAGGAGGGTAAAAGCTTTACTAAGTAAAAGGCTTTGTTTGGTAAACAGTTGATATCTTCCATGGAAAAGTTTCATAGGAATATTAACCACTTCCTCCTCCTCCTTATATCTCTCCTCCTCCTCCTCTCGCTCCTCATCTCTCTCCTTGCCTTTCTCCTCCTCCTCCTCCTCCTCCTCCCCCCTCCTCCTTCTTGTCTTTCTCCTCCTCCACTTCCTCATCTTTCTACTCCTCGTCTTTCTACTCCTCCTCCTTGTCTGTCCTCCTTCGCCTCCTTTTTCCTCATCCGTGTCTTTCTCCTCCTCCTCCTCCTCCTCCTCCTCCTCCTCCTCCTCCTTCTCCTCCTCCTTGTCTCTGTCATCTTCCTCCTCTTCTTCCTCCTTGTCTCCCTCCACCTCCTCCTTATCACTATCCTTTCTTTCTACTCCTCCTTCTTGTCATCTTTCTACTCCTCCATCTCCTCCTTTTTGTCCTCGTCTTCTCTTTTTCCTCCTCCTTGTCTCTCTCCTCCTTATCTCTCTTCTCCTCTTCTCCTCGTCCTCCTCCTTGTCTCTCTCCTTTTGCTCCACTTCCTCCTTGTCTCCCTCCACCTCCTCATCTCTATCCTTGTCTCTCTCCTCCTTATCTCTCTTCTCCTCGTCCTCCTCCCTGTCTCTCTCTTTTTGCTCCACTTCCTCCTCCTCTCCTCTCCCTCCTCTTTGTTTCCCTCCACCTCCTCATCTTTATCCTTGTCTTTCTCCTCCTAATCTTTCTCCTCCTCTTCCTCCTTGTCTGTCCTCCTCTTCTTCTCCTCCTCCTTCTCCTCCTTATCTCTCCTCCTCCTCTCTTCCTCCCCCCCCATCTAATTTCTGGTGCTCCATTTTCAATCTGACAGGATTTAAAATTGTACAGTTCACCAATAGCAAGTTCCAGTGATTTTCTTACCTGTATTTTGTTTCTACCTTTTTGGTCATGTTAGCAAATCTTGGTGAAAGCAGTCAGTCAGTTTGTTTCTTCAGGCATACTACTTCTGCGGAAACAAATACTTACTGAATTTCCAGTTGTTAGCCATCAATATTGGCCTGAGGGAAATGACATTTTCTCAGATGAAAAGTTAGAGATGAGGGCTACCTTTGTGTGTGTGTGTGTATGTATGCTTGTTTGTGTATGTGTGAAAGGCAAAGATGTAGAAATGTTCTATGTGATAGGTTGGAGTAATGAAATATATATTCATGGCATTTTATGCAATCACATTATTCTTATTGAAGTCATTTTCTTCATAGAAGGATGAAATGGGAAATTCAGTATATAAACAATGCAAATGTTTAAATAGCCTTATAGAAATGACTTTTGGAAATTAAAATGTTAGTTCAATTAGCCATTTGCAGCATTGTTTAATTGATGGAGAAGTCACCTTTCTTGGGTTTTTTTCCCCCAGTCAAAAAGCAAATCATATGCTCTTTACTTGCCTTGTCTGTAAATCTGCAAACTTTTGGTATATAGTTCAAAAATCCATTAGCATTAACAACAACAACAAAAATAAACTTGGGACTGAGGACAAATGAAATATGTGAAATAATTTCTGTTCAAGAAGAAGCCAATTTAAGAACTTAAGTTGCATTTTTCTTCCTTAAAAAAAAGATACAATAGCTGTCCAATAGACATGAAATGCTAGCATTGTTTCATTTAAATCATCATTTTATATCTAAAGAAATGTGACATCTAGATGCCAAGATGATCTTCCACTGACATTCAGGTAGTGACTTTATTCCTGCCTCCTCTACTCTTCAACATCTAATTTAGTGTAGTCTTAAAAATGATTTATGAATAGCTATTACAGGCATATTGTTTTCTAAAGAGCGCATTAAAATCTCTAATACTAGAAGGGCTTAGGGCTATCAAGATATTTCAGTGATAGGGATTCCAGGATCTTTTGTCCTTGCCTCAAAGGAAAAGTTTGCTCCTGAGTCAACTAATACTATTTCACATATAATATTAAGAGCCTTGTGTATTGGCACTTTATTTTTATGTCTTTGTTTTTCTTGATGCTATTGTTACAGGTTCTTTGTGTTCCCAAAAAGGTGCATTATATACATTTCATCTGTTTAACGTGCTTTGTTTTTTTATGTCACTATGGGTACATAGATTGAGGGATCAAGATGGATCTGCCTTGTGGGGAAGAACGGAATCAGGTGTGCCTGAATTGCTTGGGAACCTACTGGACCATGCTCATGTATGTGTACACACACACACAAACACACACACAAACACACACACTTTCTATAAAAGATAAAATATAACAAAAATAAGGAGAGGAATAGGTAGGGAAGTACAAGGAATAAAAGAAAAAAGAAAATATTAACTTGACATTCATTGATACTATTGCAAATATTTTTTAAAAATGACTTATCACAGGTCACTTACTTATGACCCAGATTCAAAGTTTCAATGTCAGCCCCTGTTCTGACCTAGGCTTCCACAGCAGCATGAAGCCAAGTCCTTGTCCTGATAAACCCCTTTGATTTAATTTACTCTCCAGCCAAGGCCCGGCCCACAGTTTTTCAAGATAGTTCACAATTACCAACCTTTATCAGGCTTGGAGAGTGGCCAGGCAGATATTTTTCAGATGCTGCAATACTTGGCAAGAATGCAGGAATGAACTAATTGTCTCCTGCAAACTCCTCTCCACTTTTGCTCCTCTTTTATTCCCTATGGGAGGGGCCCTTCATCATCCACCTGTGGCCTTACTCCCAAGTTGACCCTTGTTCCTTAGCTGTTTCTTTGTCTGGCAACTCTGCGCATGTGCTCCCTGGGAACAGGCTCCAGCTGTTCCTCTGCCTCACTGATGTCTGACTCTAAAGGCAGCTGATAACTGGCATACAGCTCTGCCCCCCCCCCCCCTCTGCCTCTGACACAGAGCCCTCATCAGAGCCTTCCCCAGACTCCAGGACTGGCCCAGGTTCCTCCCCAACCTCCTCACTGTCTAAGTCTGCTGCCAGCTCCACAGGCTGCTGGCAGGCCACAACAGTCCCCTGCCCCATGGTTGGATGGGATGGTGGGGAAGTCTCTAAGTAACTGGGCCCCATTTATGGACATTTGCCGTGTCTCCTGGTCATGTGAGCACCTTTTATGATGGTACTGCCAAACTTTGGTATTTGCTTCAGTAGTATGTTTCTATTGTTGTTAGTTGCGACCCCATGGACAATGTTCCTCCAGGCCTCCTGGAGGAACCATCCCCCAGAGCCCATTTAAACTCACGTCAACTGCTTCGGTGACTCCATCCAGCCACCTCCTTCTCTGCCGTCCCCTTCTTCTTTTGCCCTCCATCGTTCCCAGCATGAGTCTCTTCTCCAGCGAGTCCTTCCTTCTCATCAGGTGGCCAAAGTATTTGAGCTTCCTCTTCAGGATCTGGCCTTCTAAAGAGCAGTCAGAGTTGATCTCCTCTAGGACATTTCTATAAACAGCTCTAATCATCAAATCCCAAAATGAAAATTTCATTTCTTTTTTGTTTCCAAGCAAAAAATCCAGGCGTGGTTTCCATGCAGAAACAAAGTGATCTATAGACATTTATTTGATCAAAGTGGTTAGTTTCGCCATCTCAGCCAGCTCCAGGAATCTAGTGGAACATTCTGAGGATTTAGTCCTCTCTGGCTGATTTGGAGATATCTTACAGGAAAAAGATTCCTACATTTCATTGTGCAACATTGAAGGCAGTGAGGATTTGAACCATCTCTGTCATTTTTATGAGCAGCCCTGTTAGAGCTTTTCCCAGTGATGAGACTTACTTTGAGCTTCACTTTCTTTCTCACCTCTCAACTTTTGCAGTTTGGCTAATTGCAAATCATAACTTGCAGTAATGGAATTTTATGTTTCTGTTCTGAGCTGGGAGCTCAGCTGACCTCTGAAGTTTGTTATAAATTTCCTAACAATAAGTGAACAGATATTGGACTATTGTGTAATAGGTTCAATCCCCAATGATTACTGCTCCAGAAATAGTTGGGTTAAAAGTTTCCAAATACTCTTCTATTTCTTATTTCATACTATATTTATCTACAGCCTATCATATGTTTCCCCCTCTTGTTCATTCGGCAGTTTGATGTTTGTTTTGTAGTTTCTTTGTCTTTCTTCCTCTCTTTATTGCTTCCCTACTTTCTTCCTCTTTCCTGTAGCCAATTATACCATAAGTCCCATACTGAGTAATACTTGGATTCCTCTTTGCCTTTTAGCTCTTTTGTGAGCCTGTCCATTTCAGCACATTCCAATATTTTTTAATCACGTTGTCTTCCGTTGGTGTGTGTTTATTTTTCCAATTCTGTGCATATGAGATTCTTGCTGCCGTGATTACATGTAGAATTAGGTATTTGATTTTTTCCCCTCCGACTTCTGCTTAATTATTCCTAATAGAAATATTTCCGGTTTTAGTTCTATTTGGTGTGCAGTCATCATTTCAAGCCAGTCCTTTATTTATTTATTTTTATGTGTGTGTGTGTGTTTTATTTATTTGTGCTGATAAATAAATAAAGGCAGACTAGTATAGATCTATTTCAAGCTATTTAGCTCTCATCAGCTAGCCATACCCTTACTGGGATTTGACATTATGGACATTATTTATGGAACTAATAGAAAAGCTATGTAAAGATAGATAGATAGGTAGGTAGGTAGGTAGGTAGGTAGGTAGGTAGGTAGCTATAGCTATAGCTATATAGAGATAGATAGAGAGATAGATAGAGAGAGTTAGAGATAGATAGATAGATAGATAGATAGATAGATAGAGAGAGAGAGAGAGAGAGAGAGATGGATGATAGATAGATAGATAGATAGATAGATAGATAGATAGATAGATAGATAGATAGAGAGATAGTGTCAGCCTCTGTTTTGCTGCCTGCTTTTCGGCTGCCATTGAAACGGGGAGGGAGGGCATGGTATTTGGGTGTGGGAAATAATCTGCACAGGAGGACTATTATTTGGGAGTTGTTCTCACCATCTACTGCGCATGTGGCAAGGAGGGGAGTTTCCCGCCAAGGCCAACTGTCCGGCATACCAACCTGAGGATGCTTTTTGAAGATGTCTCCCACCTGACAGCTGTGGAGATATTGGATTGGACTATGGACTGGGGCTACCAAGGGGAGGTGAATGGGTCATGTATTGATATCTAATGCTTTCGTGCGCTTTTGCTCAAATCCAGCTTTGCTTAGCTTCTATTTACTTATAACCAGTAAAAGTACTCTAAATTCTGCAAAATTGAGTTGAGTGGTTTCTTTCTTGGTTATTAAGTGAAGCAGCCCTGACATATAGATATAGTTATAAAAATAGATATAGTGGGGCAAAAAAGTATTTAGTCAGCCACCAATTGTGCATGTTCTCCCACTTAAAAAGATGAGAGAGGCATGTAATTGACGTAATAGGTAGACCTCAACTATGAGAGACAAAATGAGAAAACAAATCCAGACAATCACGCAGTAAGCAAAATGGATTTCCCCCCTCATTTAGTACATTGGTAACTAGCTAACTAACTGTTAGCTAAATATAGGTAATGCTTGACTTGCAATCATTCATTTCATGACTGTTCAAAGTTACACTGAAAAAAGTGACTTATGACCAGTTCTCAGACTTGTGACTGTGGCACAATCCCCAGAGTCATGTGATCAAATTTGGGTGCCTGTATTTAAGTTAGTTACAGCACCCTCGGGGTTTAGAAAGTGTCTAAGTTGCAAGCAGCCTTCCTTGGGAGCATGTGCCAAGCAAAGTCTATATGGGAAGCTGGATTTGCTTAGTGACTGCAACAACCTGATTCATTTAAAAACCATGGCAAAAAGGTTATAAAATGGGGCATGAGTCATTTAACAACTGACTTGCTTAGCAATGGAAATTGTGTTCCCCGTCGAGAACTATCATAAGTTAGGAAATTTCTTTTTGATTGATTTTATTAATTGATTAATTGAATTAACTTTGTGATTTATAGTCTGGGGATGAAATGCTGAAAAACGATGATTGTGGACAGGGACATATGGTAGTAACTATGGTGGTATAAAAATGACAAAACATGCATAATGATGTAATGATGCAAGGATTGGACATCTGTAAGTCAGGAGGTGGATGTCACAACATCTGTTTCATGACTCCCCCAGCTCCAGGCAGGCTATAATTACAGGTGAAAAGGACTTTCAACATTTGCGCTTGGTGGCGTGACATGAATTTTGTATTGTTGTCTTCTGTACCATTGTAGGATGTCTAAAGTATGGCTGTGTCAAAAAATTCCTTTCTGTTGCCCCTAAGGAAGTATTCTGCTGAAAAAAAATGGGGCCGTAACGTGCTCTATCCATATGGTGCCTTTCTTAAATCCTCTTCAGTTTGCAGGCCTCCTCTTAGAGCTAAATGAATTTCAGGGTTTTCTTTTGATATAAATTTGCAAGGATTGTATCTCTTTTTCTAAGGGCAAAAATAAAATATTAAACTCGATGAGGACTGGTTTTTTTTTTTTTAAAAAAAAACCCATCATTAAATCAGGCCTTGTGAGGGTGTTATAAATGAAATAGGTGTGCAGGTTTGTGTCTTCTAAACATGTGAACTACAGAAGCAATTTAAGGACTAAGGAGAAATTTCCTGGCAGTGTGAACAATTAATCAGTGGAACAACTTGCCTCCAGAAATTGTGAATGCTCCAAAAATGGAAGTTTTTAAGAAAAGATTGAATAACCATTTGTGTGAAGTGGTGTAGGGTTTCCTGCCTAAGCATGGGGTTGGACTAGAAGACCTCCAAGGTCCCTTCCAACTATGTTATTCTATTCTATTCTATTCTATTTTGTCCTTCTGTAAAATAATATAAAAAGTGCTTGAGGGCAGGAGAAGAAGCAATGGGTGGAAACTAATCAAGGAGAGAAGCTCCTTAGAACTAAAGAGAAGTTTCCTGGCAGTTAGAACAATTAATCAGTGGAGCAACTTGCCTCCAGAAGTTGTGAATGCTCCAACACTGGAAGTTTTTAAGATGTTGGATAGCTATTTGTCTGAAGTTGTATAGGGCTTCCTGCCTGAGCAGGGGGTTGGACTAAAAGATCTCCAAGGTCCCTTTCAATTCTGTTATTCTATTCTATTCTATTCTATTCTTTTTGTCCTTCTGTAAAATAATATAGAAAGCACTTGAGGGCAGGATAAGAAGCAATCGGTGGAAACTAATTGTCAGCCCTTCTTCATTCAAAAATCAGGAAAGAAAAAACCACAGGACTCCATTGGTAGAAATCAAGTGTACTTTTACTAATTATAAATGATTAGAAGTGAAGCTTAGCAAAGTCTGATTATTTAGGTGCGAAAGCGAATAATATTTTGTATAATTCATTCCCCTCCCCTTGGCATCCCGTGACAGTCCAATCATAATTCTCCCAATTGTCAGGTGTGAGATAACTTCAAAAGGCATCACCAGAATGGAATGCTGGTTCCGTTAGCCTTGGTGGGAAACACTCCTCCTCCACATGCGCAGTAAGGTGGACAGTTCAAACTCTAGAATCTTCCTCCAGCACAACATTCAGTCCCCTCCCAAATACCATGCCCTCCCCGTTTCAATGGCAGCCGAAGCAGCAGCAAAGCGGAGGCTGACATCCGGCCCTCCTCCAGGAAAAGGCGGTCAGACCTGGAAAATGACAAAGCACAAACAAACATGAACAACAATAAACGGAAAGAGAAAAACAGGGGGGGGGGGAGAGAGAAAAAGTCAGGAAATATGGGAAACTAGGGCTTGTCAGGATAAGCAGAATAGAACTGGTGGAGCAACTCAGGGGCCCGGACATGGAATTTGTCCACCCATTCGGCATGAGAAGGGGGAAAATGCTTCCAAGCCACCAGGTACTGAATGCGATTCCGCTGCCTGTGGGAGTCCAAAATTTCGCGAACTTCAAAATGCTGTTCACCATCAATCAATAGCGGGGCGGGCGGCAGGTCAACCGGAGGACGTAAGAATGAAAAGGAACAGGCTTAATGAGGTTAACATGAAAAACAGGATAGACTCGGCTGAGGTGTTTAGGCAGCTGTAGGCGAACAGAAACAGGATTGATGACCTTGATAATAGGAAATGGGCCAACATACTTAGGTCCCAACTTCTTGGATTTCTGGGTAGTCTGAAGAAACTTGGTGGACAGATAAACCTGATCACCCACTTTGTAATCAGAAGGCTTAGTCCGTTTCTTATCCGCCTGTTTCTTATGTGCGCGATGCGCAGCGTCCAAAGTTTGAAGTGCTAAAGGCCAAACATGCTGAAGGCGATCACTCCACTCAGAGAGAGACAAGACTTGTGGTTGCTCACGAGGAACTTCAGGAATAGGTACGAAATCCTGTCCAGACACCACCCGGAAAGGGGTGAAACCAGTGCTGCTATGCACAGAATTATTATAAGCCACCTCCACATGTGGCAACAAGTCCACCCAATCATCTTGCTGGTAGTTGATGAAATAACATAAGTACTGTTCTAGAACAGAATTAGTCCTCTCACAAGCCCCATTAGTCTGAGGGTGGTGGGCGGAGCTTAAGCACTGGGCGGAGCCAATATGCTTAAGAAATTCCCTCCAGAACACGGAGGTGAATTGCACACCTCTATCCAAAATGATGCGATCAGGCACTCCATGTAAACAGTAAACGTGAGAAATGAACATCTTTGCGAGAGCCTTAGCAGATGGAATTTTGGGGCAAGGGATGAAGTGGACTTGTTTGGAGAACAAGTCGGTAACCACCCAGATAATGGTGTGCCCCTAGCTCTCAGGGAGTTCGACAATGAAGTCCATAGAGATCTCCCTCCATGGGGCGACAGGGCGAGCCACAGTCTGGAGCAAACCTTGCGGTTTCCCTGGTGGGCGTTTAGTGGAAGCACAAACGGGACAACTGGTGACATAAAGTTCAATGTCCTTTTTCAAAGAAGGCCACCAAAACTGCCATTTCATGAGATGCAGCGTCTTCACGAACCCAAAATGCCCCACCATCCGGGAATCATGAGCCCATTGGAGAACCACCTGATGAAGAGATGCAGGGACGTACAGTTTCACCCCAATCCATGGCAGGTCATCCCTCATGGTGCATTCATTTACATGCTGCTGGAACCACTCATCATGAGTGAGGGCGTTCTTGAGATTGGAGAGAAAATCCTGGGACATCTCCACTTTAGAACATGCCTGTTGTCTAGTAACCATGGGGGCAGCGAGGCTTGAGGTGGGAACGACTGGCTGGACCACACTGAGCTTTGAACAATTGTACTGAGGGAGCCGGGACAAAGCATCAGCCATGAAGTTCTCCCCACCCCCCGGAATGTATTTCAGGGTGAAATTAAAATGATTGAAATGCTGAGCCCAGCGCATCTGCTTAGGGGAAAGTCTCTGGAGAGTTCTCAAAGCTTCTAAATTCTTATGGTCAGTCCACACCTCGAACGGGTGCTTAGCGCCTTCTAGAAAATGGCGCCATGTGGCCAAAGCCCAACAAACAGCAAATGCCTCCTTCTCCCAGATAGCCCAACGTCTCTCTGTGTCCGTGAGCTTGCGAGAGGTGTATGCACAGGGTTGCAAGTTACCCACAAGTTACCCACTCAGTGACTGCTTTGACCTTAGCTGGGTCCATCTCCACACCTGCGTGGGAGATACGATAGCCTAGGTAGTCCACCTTCTCCTGATGGAATTCACATTTGGACAATTTGGCATAAAGCTCCGCGGCTCGAAGCTTCTTCAGCACCGTACGAACCAGCTTGATGTGTTCCTCATGTCTTTGCGTGTAAATAAGGATATCGTCTAAATATACGATAACGCCTTTGTAAAGATGGTTGTGCAAGACCTCATTAATCAGTTGCATGAAGACCGCAGGCACCCCTTGCAGGCCAAATGGCATCACACGGAACTGGAATCAGCCCAGGGGACAATTGAAAGCTGTTTTCCACTCATCCCCCTCCTTAATACGGACTCTATATGATGCCTCCCGTAAGTCTAGTTTAGTAAAAATGCAGCCCTTGCCCAGTTGGGCTAACATGTCCTTCATTAGTGGTAACGGATAGTGGTTCTGGGCAGAGATACTGTTCAAATTTTTGAAATTCACACATAATCTGAGAGAGCCATCTTTCTTTTCTCTGAAAAGCACAGGTGCTGCTACCTTGGGTCTAGCTGGTTCAATGAAACCCCTCTCCAAGTTCTTGTCAATGAATTTTCTCATTTCCTCCATCTCCCTAGGAGACATAGAATATATGTGGGGCTTGGGAAGCACCACTCCAGGTAAAATCTCGATGGTGCAATCAGTGGGTCTGTGGGGGGGGAGCTTATCAGAAGATTTCTCACTAAAGACTTCTCTTAGATCCCAATATTCCTTTGGAATTTTCTCTTCCCCTTCGATTCTCTCCTTCCCCCTGGCTGCCAAAGTGGGGTTGGAATCAGCAGGGTCTGGGGCTTCAACCTCCCTGTCCGGGGCCATGCTAGTGCGAATGCATAGCCACCCCTTCCTCCAGTTAATGCGAAGGTTCCATTTACGAAGCCAGGGGAGTCCTAAAATAAGGGGGCGGTCCATGCCAGGTGCCACTATAAAAGTGATTAACTCCTGATGGGTTCCCATCTTCATTTCTAACGGCTCAGTAGAAAAATGAGCAGGGCCCCCACCCACAATAGAATCATCAATCTGGCAAAAAACAATAGGGGTTTTCAAAGTCCTCAACTTCAACCCCAGTTTTTCCACCATCGCCGGACTAATCATGCAGCGGGAACAGCCGGAGTCCAGCAGAGCTAAAAGCTTTTCAGTCTCGCCAGCAGATGGTACCCTTAATTCAATAGGGATCAACATGGGGCCCTTTTTTGAACTCACCCAACGATGCGAGCGGTCGTCATCTGATTCGTCAGATGAGCTGGAGGTAACGTCACCCTCCTCCTCCTCCAGCTGAAAATGCAGGGGGACATTTTCAGCAGCGCACACAGCCTCTCTCTTCTTTCCCGGGGCCTTGCTTGCCTTCCCCTCTCTTCTGGGTGGGGGTGGAGCAGTCTGAGCCAGTTTAACGTGGCAATTCACGGCACAATGGCCTTCCTTCCTGCAGCAGAAACACATGAAAGGCTTGGCCTTGCCGGCGAAGCTTCCCTTCCCTTCACCTCTGGTGTGAGCAGGGGCTTTTTGGGCCGATGTTGGGGGCGACTTCTCTGCTTCTCCCTCTTTCATGCATTGAAGTCTGGCCAAATCTAACGCAACGTCTGCTGCATGTTCATACCAAACAGTCACTTGGTGAGGAAGGTGTCTGTTAACGCACTGTTGGTAAATTTTTTCATTCAATCCCCCAGCGAACTGATCTAACAAAGCGTCTTCTGACCATCCCCTCATATAGGCTGACAGCTGTTGAAACTACTGAATATATTCAGCCACTGGTCTATTTCCCTGCTTCAGGGCCATAAATTTCACCTTCCCGCGTTTCTCAATCAGCGGGTCATCAAACCTCCTCTTCATTGCATCCATAAAGTCATTAAAATTCCTCAGGAGAGGGGAATTGCATTGGTGTAAGCCCACCATCCAGTCGGCCGCCTTGTCTTCCAATGAGAGTAAGACCATTCTTACTTTCATATCATCCGTTTCTAAATCCGGACCATAAATTTCCATATAGTTCCAAATCTGTATGACAAACAACCCTAACTTTTTGGGATCACCATTATATTTCACTGTTAAGGGAGGGACTTTTGCCAATCGACATCGCCTGCCCCCCCCTACTCTTGGAGCGGCTCTAGCTGGGGGGGGTGGTTGGGTTTCCTTGCTCCCAACCCCCCTCGGCCTCATCACCCTCCCTTAACCTATGCATAGAGTACCTTTGTTCAAACTCTTCAGCTTGCTCCCTTTCCATTGCTCTGCCACGGTTTTTGCGTTCGGACATAGCTTCCTGAAGGAGTCGCATGGCGTGGGACAGTTTGTAATCTTCATCTCCAGCGTCACTCCATTCTGCTGTTTTTTTCTTTGGTCTCCTTCTCGTGACTCCTGCATCCAACTCCTCAGACTCCTCTTTTTGCCCCACACCCAAAGTCCATCGGGGACGAACAGTAGGCTCTTCCACTCTTAGACCAGCCAGACTTTCAGTTAAAGATGGTTCTGCTGCTGCCCCTTCAGTTTCCTCTTCATCACTCACATGCAAAGACATTCTTTTTCTTCTTGTGAGAACACCCCCCTCGGTAGGTTGTAACTCCTGGTGGGGTGGAGGTTGAGACTTCGCTTATTGTCAGCCCTTCTTCATTCAAAAATCAGGAAAGAAAACCACAGGACTCCATTGGTAGAAATCAAGTGTACTTTTACTAATTATAAATTATTAGAAGTGAAGCTTAGCGAAGTCTGATTATTTAGGCGCGAAAGCGAATAATATTTTGTATAATTCATTCCCCTCCCCTTAGCATCCCGTGCACAGTCCAATCATAATTCTCCCAATTGTCAGGTGTGAGATAACTTCAAAAGGCATCACCAGGATGGAATGCTGGTTCCGTTAGCCTTGGCGGGAAACACTCCTCCTCTACATGCGCAGTAAGGTAGACAGTTCAAACTCTAGAATCTTCCTCCAGCACAACATTCAGTCCCCTCCAAAATACCATGCCCCCCCCCCCGTTTCAATGGCAGCCGAAGCAGCAGCAAAGCGGAGGCTGACACTAATCAAGGAGAGAAGCTACTTAGAACTAAAGAGAATTTTTCTGACAGTGAGAACAATTAATCAGTGCAACAACTTGCCTCCAGAAGTTGGACCAGAAGATCTCCAAGGTCCCTTCCAACTCTGTTTTCTATTCTATTCTATTCTATTCTATTCTATTCTATTCTATTCTATTCCATTCCATTCCATTCCATTCCATTCCATTCCATCCATTCTATTCTATTCTATTCTGTCCTTCCGTAAAATAATATAGAAATTCCTTCAAAACTAGCTTCCATTTTGTTGTGTTTTATTACTTTAGAATGTATGTTTACATGTGTGTGTGTACACACATATATGTATATATGTATGTACATATATACATAAACACATCTCTCTCTCTCTCATACACACACACACACACACCTTGTTTTCATTACATTTAAGAAGGTGAACTAAGGGAATTGAAAAAATATTTTTTACCAAAGATAATATGGAAGTTTTATCTTTGTAGTTGGTTGATAGAGACTTGTTTGCAGAAAAATGTTGCAGCATCACATCTAAATCAACTGTGGCTATCCTCGTTGGTTGCACAGTCAGCCAGATGCTTAGACTGAATTTGGCATTTTTATCCACCTGTCCAGTTTTTCCCAAGGACGTGGGGTAGGCAGATGTTGTCTGATGATTTCAAAGATACTGTTGCTGGATGTGAGCTGTTCCGAGTAAAGCTTCCTTTTGCAGTTGACTGATGGTGCTCAAGTTGTGCTCCAGATGTTTTGGGATTACACCCAAGCTTCCTGTTATTATGGGTATTACCTTTGCTTTCTTTTGCCACCATTCTGCTTCTACTGACAGGCCTTCGTGCAATTTTCTCCAGTTCTTTCTCTTTTATTTTGTTGCTTTAAGTACTGCAACATTATCATCATCATCATCATTTTTTATTAAAAGGGTTTTTTTTAGTCTCATACACACATTTACAAGTATACATTCTCTTAGTTATTATTCTTATCACATTTTAACACTTTTAAACATTTCATTTTTCCATGTAAAAAATTAAAATATATGGTCGGGATTTCTTTGCTTACCATCCCATACACCTATGTTGTTTTACCGACACCCTATTTTCCTTTTGTTACCTTTTCTCCCTCCTTCTCTTCTCTACTTTCTTCTTTCCTCCAACATTATCACTATGGTTGGTCCCACAGCCTCAGTTGGAACAGCTGAACAGATTTAACAGATTAACAGATTTGGACAAGAGGACCTTGTAGGTCATCTAGTCCAACCCCCCACCCAAGCAGGAAACCCTACACCATTTCTGGCAGATGGCAGTCCAGTTTCTTCTGGAAAGCTTCCAGTGATGAAGCTCCCACAAGTTCTGAAGGCAACTTCTATTCCATGGGTTGATGGTTCCCACTGTCAGGAAATTTCTCCTTATTTCCAGGTTGAATCTCTCCTTCGTCAATTTCCATCCATTATTCCTTTGGCCTTCAGGGGCTTTGGAGAATAGGTTGACCCCTTTCTCTCTTTGGCAGCTCCTCAAGTATTGGAATACTGCTCTCATGTCTCCCCTGGTCCTTCTCTTCACTAGACGAGTCATGCCCAGTTCAGATTAACATATTAACATAGGTGGAAGGGACCTTGTAGGTCATCTAATTCAATCCCCTACCCAAGCAGGAGACCCTATACCATTTCTGGCCAATGGCAGACCAGTTTATTCTGGAAATCTTCCAGTGATGAAGCTCCCACAAGTTCTGAAGGCAACTTCTGTTCCATGGGTTGATGTTTCCCACTGTCAGAAAGTTCCTCCTTATTTCCAGGTTGAATCTCTCCTTGATCAGTTTCCATCCATTATTCCTTTTCTGGCCTTCAGATGCTTTGCAATGCTATCTTTCATGCCATCTAAGAACATCTGCCTGTCTCAGCTCCTTGGGAAGGATTCAATAGATGGATAAAGTGCCAAACCCAGTCTAAACATCTGGCTGACTGCAACCAGCCAATAGAAAAACAGGTAGTCCTTGATTTACAACAATTCATTAAGGCCATTCAAAAGTTCTTTCACACAACCCATGGTCACGTGATCAAAAGTCAGATGCTGACAACTGACTTACATTTATAACAGTTGCAATGTCCTGGGGTCATGTGATCACCTTCCGACAAGGTAAAATCAACACCAGATTCACTTAACAATTACGTCACTAACTTAAGAACTGCAGTTATTCACTTAACAACTGTGGCAAGAAAGGTCATAAAGTGGGGCAAAACTCAGTTAAGAAATCTGTCACTTAACATCAAAAAGTTTGTGCTCAATGGTGGTTCTAAGTTGAGGACTACCTGTAGTAATAATTATAAAATAAATTATTAATATTATTTACAGGATGAAAGGGGAAGATGGCTGTCTAATTCCTCACTTGTTCCCTGTTTCCCTAGCAACAAACTTAGATGACTTAGATTCCTAAATACAGACTTGATCTGTGGGAGAGTTTTCCACCCACCCAAAAAACAGTTTCATTAAATAAAAAAGATAGTTATGTTGGAATGTACCTTTCTATACATACATATATACATACATACATACATACATACATACATACATACATACATACATACAGTGGCTCAGTGGCTAAGATGCTGAGCTTGTCGCTATCCCTCTGTTACAGTTAACTTATTGTTCAGGGAAGACAAATTATGTAACTGGAATAGATTGTTTGAATCATAGTGGGTCAGAGAGCAGGACCATATCTTCATAAATTATACTATAGGGATAATGTTATCTGGTTTTGGAATAATGTGTTATAGGAACTGAGCCATTGAAGCTTGCAAATATTTATGAGTTGTGGTACAAGATGAACCTAGTAAATAGTGATTTGTTCATTTAACCATGGTTAAGTAAATCATAGTTTGGGATGTTGCATAGACTCAGAATACATTCAGGGAATACTAATACTGTATTTATTTGGTGCTTTTATGTTTAAATTGTTGCTTTATGCCCTATTAATAGGCATTAAGGGACACGATGGCAGAGTGGCTAAGATGCTGTGCTTGCTGATCAGAAAGGTTGGCAGTTCAGCAAATTGAATCTCTAATGCCATGTAATGGAGTGAGCTCCCGTTACTTGTCCCAGCTTCTGCCAACCTAGCAGTTCAAAAGCACATAAAAAATGCAAGTAGAAAAATAGAAACCACCTTTGGTGGGAAGGTCACAGCGTTCCATGCGCCTTCGACATTTAGTCATGCCGGTCACATGACCACAGAAACGTCTACAGACAGCTCTGGCCCTTCGGCTGTGAAACGGAGATGAGCACCGCCCTTTAGAGTTGGGAGCAAGTAGCACTTATGTGCAAGGGGAACCTTTATCTTCTCTCTCTCTCTCTCTCTTATGCTTTGCTGAATAATGTCATTAAAGTATTGATTTGCATGGAAAACAAAGTTATTTGTTAAGCTTTTCAAAAGAGAAGCTTCAACCTCTCCAAGTTACTACTATATTTTAATAGCACTTTAGAGAACCTTCAGCTTTTAATTCTTTATTGTACATTTTATTATACTCTGTTGAAATGGACATTAATTATGTTACACCGAGGAGAATGCAAACAATTATATTTAATTTGCAGTATAACCAGGGCCAGATTTCTAATAAATATATACTAAAACAAATGAGTATACATATATTTACAATTTCCATGACTATTCACAATTTTGTCAGGTAGATTAAGGAACCAAAAATTGCAAGAAATTACATTTTTTGTCGCATATGGATTTATTTAACACATTTTGCAACTATGGGTCTGTAAAGATATTCACTGTCATTTAAAAATTTGACAATAAAATGTAATAAAAATAATTCGAATAGGACAGGTTTTCTTATTTGTTTTTTTTAACTTTTGCTTTCTCTTGGGCTTGAAGGTCGATGTTCTGAGCATATAAAGAATGCTTCCTTGACAATCTTTTGATGTATTTCATTGTTCATTGCAAAATTAGATTCTTCCCTTCTGCATTTTGCTCTATATAAAGACATGGATGGATTATTATTATTTTTTCTAGACTGGCAAACATTCAGAGGATGCTTGTGAAGGAGGGGTAGTTTATTTTTTTATATAAAAACAAGAGAAACAACAACAAAACAATATTTGATTGCATACAATAAAAAACCCTTGACTATGCTTATGCTATTTTAACAAAAACACCCCCCCCCTTTCACTTTTTTTTCAAGGAAGCACTGTTGTTATTTTGCATTATATTGCAAAATAAGTCTGAAAGCATAAAAACACCTACATTTAATACCATTTCAATTATTTGCTTAGAGCAAAGGAAAGCTACAATCCTGCCCTCTGCTGGATTTGGACATTGAAATGAACAAGGGTTTGCTGATTTATAGATATGTGTTCTAGAAGACTTTTTAAAAAATGTTATCACCATTTAAAAATAACAGTTGAACAGTGTCACCGTATTAGGTATTTATTCTGAATAATGAATATAGTAGTGATTAAAAATATACTCTTAAGAGATTAAAGATGCACATCTTCCATATGATTTGTTCGCTTCTGCTAACTTTGGTGTGGCTTTATCTCATTAAATTAAGATGCCTTTAAAATATTCTGAGATTAGAAAAGTTTGAAAAATTTCTCTTTCTTTGATACAAACTGAGCTGATTTATATATTAGGAAAAGAGTTACCAGTATACAGAACATAATTATGATAATTAGAACTACAGGAAAAACAATTACTATCAACCTGCCTTCCATTGAGGATCTGTATACTGCACGAAGCAAAAAGAGGGCTGTGAAAATATCTACAGACCCCTCACATCTTGGACATAAATTGTTTTAACTCCTACCCTCAAAACGACGCTATAGAATGACTGCATACCAAGACAACTAGACACAAGAACAGTTTTTTTCCAGAACGCCATCACTCTGCTAAGCAAATAATTCCCTCAACACTGTCAAACTATTCACTAAGTCTGCATTACTATTACTGTTAGTCTTCTCATTGTTCCTATCACCCATCTCCTCCCACTTATGACTGCAGGACTGTAACTTTGTTACTTGTATCCTTACAATTTATATTGATTGTTTCCTAGTATGATTTGATTGCTTATTTGTATCCTATGGCTATCATGAAGTGTTGAACCTTATGATTCTTGACAAAGGTATCTTTTCTTTTATGTACACTGAGAGCATCTGCACCAAAGACAAATTCCTTGTGTGTCCAATCACATTTGGCCAATAAATAATTCTATTCTATTCTATTTTTTAAAAAAATATTATATTGAAGTTTTTGGGAAATTAACAGTAGTGCTTTTTATTCAAAAAAGGTGCAAAATGATTGAAAATGCATTCAGCAATAGGATAAGGTTTATTTCATACTTTGGAAGAAAATTATCTGATCCAATACATGTCTTTAAGAAAGTTGTTCATCATGTACATTTATAATTTATTTATTTATTAAATGTATATGATTCCCATTTCACTATCAAGCTGGGTATGGGGTGGTTTACAATGACATAAATTACAATACGAAACAGTCAGAAAGTTAAAACATTAAAACATTTGAAAGTTAAAAATCAAAATATAAAAATTAAAACAATGGTTGAAAAGAATCAATCTATACATAGAGGTGGGATTTTCTCCTAATTTACTATCCAGAATGGAATGCTCCCCCACATAGCATTTGGCTCTGTGTGTGTGTGTCTGTGTGTGTGTTTTGTGGATGTATCAATGATATACATGTAGATAAATGCAGAAAAATGGAAGACCTGACTTAAAATCTTGAGGGATAAATTTTTACACAGTGGTGGAGCACAACTGTTTTCCCTGTCAAATATTTACACCTGCTTCTATCTCCCCTCCTAGTAGACTGCCAGGGAACAGCTCACTTCTTTTGAGAATAAGTCAGAATAAGTTCCAATAAAACATTATGGCACACATCCTACTTAAATATGTACAGGTATCTTGAGATATGTCTATAGAATACAGCATAACAGAGTCGGAAGGATATCATTCTTGGTGGCACAGTGGTTAAAGTGCAGTACTGCAGCCTAATTCTGCTGCTTGACAGCTGCCTGCAATTTGGCAGTTCAAATCCCGCCAGGCTCAAGGTTGACTCAGCCTTCCATCTTTCCAAGGTGGGTAAAATGAGGACCCAGATTGTTGGGGGCAAGAGGCTGACTCTGTAAACCGCTTAGAGAGGGCTGTAAAAGCTCTGTGAAGCAGCATATAAGTCTAAGTGCTGTTGCTATTCTGGACAAATGTGGTTCAATCTTTTCTTGAAGAAACTCGAGTAATGGAGCACCCACAACTTCCGAAGGGAAGCCGTTCCACTGAGTAATTGTTAACACTGTCAGGAAAATCCTCCATGTGGGTTCTCTCTTTAATTGCCTTCTACCTGTTACTCAGTGACGTGCAGTCAGCTTTATGGCTAGTGAGGCAGCTTTTTAGACTTGTGGACTTCAACTTCCAGAATTCCACAGCCAGGCACGCTCAGTTCCGAGTTAAGGCAACAGCATTTTTCCCCTTTGCAAAATAAGTTTTCCCATTCTTTTTTTATCCCTCCCCCTCCTTCCTCCCTCTCTCCCTCCCTCCCCCCTCTCTCAAACAGACACACGCACACAGATAAATTGGATCCCTCTCTCACTCACTCACTCTCAAATAAACACAAACACAGAAGTTGGATTGGATATATTTTTTAAAGGCTTGAAAGCAGCTCCTCTGCCATACCCCCCCTTCCCCTGCTGCCTTCCGATCAAACTTTTTGAATTCCTCTCCCCTTCCCACACACGCACTTTTCCAGCTGTTTTAGAGACGATTTCAACTCTGCTTCTGCCTGCCCTCATGAAAGGCCAGGCTCTGAGTCAGACTGAGCTAGTTGCTCCCAGAGAACTCTAAAAAGCCTCTAAAAATGCCCTCTACAGGAGGCAAGAGGACACGTGCCTCCTTTGCATACGAAATTTTTTGCTTGTTAACCCTTGCTTAACTCTTAAAAGGTGAAAAATTGCTTATGCACAGGAGGCCCCTATTTCTCTGGCCTCCTCATATAGTTAACACTAAGCACTGTTCCAAGTCACTGCTAATCTGGTAGCAACTACCTTGGTTTTAATTATTTTAAAAAAATTCTTTAAAATTCTTCCCTTTTCCTCATGACTGGTGAGGCCATGCCTCCCCTGCCTCTAGTGACTGCACGTCCCTGCTGTTACTTCTTGTCCTGCCCTCAGGTCTTCTGTAGCAATTGAAGGCAGTGTACATGCAACTGAGGCCTTCTTTTGCTCTCACCTCAACAATTGTGTAAGAGATTAGACTGAATTATACTGACTGGCCCACCATTACTTAATAAACTCACAATTGAGCAGGGATTTGAACTTTGATCTATTTGATCCCCACTTGACACTTTAACTATTACAACAGACTGGCTCTCCTTAGTAATAATGGAATTCCTAGCATCATTTTTTAGTTCAAGATTTGTTTACCGAAGGGTCAACCAACAAGAGTCCCCTTCAACCATTAATGAATGTTTGCAATGGAATATTGTCCATTGTCTTTGAATGCTTTCTGAACAATATTGACTTATTTGTAATTTTGGCACAGTAGAGCTGTGCAAAATTTGATGCAATTAGTCCAATTCAATTTGACTCAAATCTGTTTCTTATTAGTTTCTATTTTTTTAAATACCAATACTACCCTGAAGATGGCATTAAAAAAAAACACCTGCGTGTGATATCAGCTGAAGACAAATGGTGTGTCAGGCCTCGAAGCCATCTTTTACATTGGTCTGCCACATTTTCTATTGTGGGAAAATGGGGTGGGGGTTGTATGGAGTATAGGAGATATATAGTCATAATAACATTCCTTTCTCAGAGAGTCAAGGACATCTTGCCCTGCACCTGGAGTGGTGTGACTGGAAGGCATCTCCACTGCTGGATGGTGCCTTATTGGATCATGTGATGGACATGTGGATGCTGAGCAGGGACTTGAACTTTCACTTGAGTGGGGAAAACCTGGAAGATTTCACATTTGGGTTTTCCCAGATGTGCCAATATGACATCCCTAATAAAATGAAACTTTGAGGAAACTCAAGTCTTGGAGTCTTCTTTCATTGGGGGTCTTATTTGGAACCCTGACATGGTGTGGAGTAAGCTGAATAAACAGTAGTACAGTATAATGTTATCTCCAGACATAACAATTTCTACATCACTGTGCAGAAGTTTTGAATCACAGGTCTATAGATAAGGGTTTTGGAATGCATATTTCCTAGCATATTGTACACATTTGCAAGTACATATTAATCTAGTGTAGTTTTCTGAATATTTTTTCCACAAATCTATGCCTTTGCAGTTCTGTTCCACATAATTTAGAAAGTGTGAATTTGAAAGTTTTAAGGGTGGGAATTCATATATTTAGCAATGTATTCCTTCTTGGTAAATATAGTATCCTTCTCTTACAGTTAACCTAGCATTCAGGGAAGATAAATTATGTAACTGGAATAGATTGTTTGAATGTTAGTGGCGCAGAGATCAGGACTCTGTCTTGATTCATAAATTACATTATAGGGACAATGTTATCTGATTTTGGAATAATGTGTTATAGGAACTGAGCCATTGAAGCTTGTAAATATTTATGAGTTGTGGCATGAGGTGAACCTAGTCAGTAGTGATTTGTTCATTTAACCATGGTTAAACAAATCATGGTTTGGCATGAAGCATAAACTCAGAATGCATTCAGGGAAGAATAATACTCTATTTATTTGGTGCTTCTATGTTTAAATTAAGGGACATTTGGCTAAGATGTTGAACTTGTCAATCAGAAAGGTCGGCGGGTCGGTGGGTTGAATCCCTAGCACTGCATAATGGACTGAGCTCCTGTTACTTGTCCCAGCTTCTGTCAACCTAGCAGTTCGAAATCACCTAAAAATTCAAGTAGAAAAACAGGAGCCACCTTTGGTGGGAAGGTAACAGCGTTCCGTGTTCCTTTGACATTGAGTCATGTTGGCCACATGACCATGGAGACGTCTTTGGACAGTGCTGGCTCTTCGGCTTTGAAATGGAGATGAGCACCACCCCCTAGAGTCGGGAACAACTAGCACATATGTGCAACAGGAACCTTTACTTTTACCTTTACATTTAAATTGTTGCTAATAGGCATTAGCTAAATTATAGAAGCTGTTATGAAAGATCTTAGATTCATAAAGTGAACACCTTCAACTTGAGGGCAATGGCTTAATAGATAGTAGTTTCAACTTAACTTCATATAAAATTTTATTTCTATGATTGACAAAGAAACAGATCTTACAACATAGTAATTAAGCCATTTTCCTAGAAATTATAAATTAAATATGGAAATGGAAGGTAGGATAAAAATAACTTCAAAGTGAAGATGTTATTAGGCAGTTCTATATAAACAGAAGAACTCAACAAAATAAATTTCAATTTCTTCCTCCCTCCCTCCCTCCCTCCCTCCCCCCTCTCTCTATATAATCATAAGCCTTTCTTTAATAATTCAAAAATTAAATTGACTAGGGAAGACATGATAGCAATCTTCCCATATTTGAGGGGCTGTCAGAGAGAAGGGGAGGTGAACTTATTGTCCAAGACACTTGAAGGAAGAACAAGAAATAATGGAACAAGAAATAATGGAGGGAAATGTATCAAGGAGAGATCCAATCTAGAATTAAGGAGAAATTTCCCAACAGTGACAACAAGCAATCAATGGAATGGCTGGCCTTGATAAGTTATCCATCCAGAAGGTATTCCATCACTGGAGGTTTTTAAGAAGAGATTGAATAGCCATTGGTATGAAACAGAATAGGGTCTTCTGTATTCTATTCCTATACAGCATTTGGGAAGCCACCTTCCGTACCATACTGACAAACTCACCAATGTCCTTTTTGGATAATTTTCTGCCCTACATGCTAAAATGACATAATTTGGCAGAAAGATTTTTTATCGACTTAACAGGAAATGGATTTATACATAGACTTTGCAGATAAAAGGAAGAGAAAAGGGAAATTGATATTTGAAGCAATGTTCTTGTGTATAATGTGTGGAGCAAAATGATCCCCCCCCTTTCAAATCAATTTTGAAACATTACTGTTCTAAGAAAGGTCTTATTTTTCAGGTGCCAGCCGAAAACAGAAACATCATTACAGTGTTGGTAAATAAGTTGTCACTGTCTTATTTTCTTCTGTTTACATTAGGTTATTGCTTTTGCCTTCCTCCACCTCGGAATGCATCATAGGTTTTGACAGTAACTGACACATTCTGTGTTTTTTGTTTTTTGTTTAGTTTAGAAAAAAAAAGTGAAGGCTGTTTCTACTGCTTAATCAGAAAGGAAGCTACAAAACTAACCTGTCAGCATAATTAAATGCTCATGGGTTGAGGAGGCCCAGTTTTAAAAGTTGCAGCAAAATTGCGGTTAATTTTAACATCACTAAGAAGATGCTTAACAAAGGGAGGGAGGGAGAAATACCTTTCTACTTCTTGGTTTGTTTCAGAGACCAACTGAAGGCAGGGGTGGCATTTTGGGGTCAAGGTGAAACCTAAAGTCAAGGATAATAGAATAAAATTCAGAGGAGGTTCAGAAAGCAAAGGGGAAAGCAAAGGACCAGGGGTGGGTTGCTGCTAGCATTACTGCTGGTTTGGTGCATGCAAAAATGTTGCGCATGCATGCTCGCTTTGCTCGCGCACATGCCATTTGCACATAAATAGGTCTGTGCATGTGCAAAATGTTAAAAAAAGAAAAAATGAAATTTCTGCAATGAAAATTATTCTGTACATGCACAGAATTGAAAATCAAGATGATGCCGCCATAAGATAACTGGTTCAGGGCCTGGTAGGCCTGGGTCTGGGCCGTTTCCAGACCACTACCAGTTCGGCTGAACTGGTCCAAACCAGTAGGAACCCAGCACTGAAGAGGGCCCAAAACATGAAAAAGTGAGCTGCAGCAAAGTCCAGAAGCTAAATCAGATCATATTGATCAGTTGTTTTTTCCCCTTTCCTAAATAATAGCCATTGAAAGATTGGAATCAAGGGAAAGAAATGAGCACCAATTTCAATAAACTCACATATTCTTAAGTCACGCTAGGTAATGTAGATCAGGGGTCTCCAAAGTTGGCAATGTCAGCGATCCAAGTAATACACCCATAGAAAGCAGAACTCAGAGGCAGGTAGATTCCTCAAAAGACAGTTTTATTGGATACGTCATATTGGCACAACTGGTACAAGCCGACTGCAAAAGTTCCCACAGTTAATTCACCTAATTAAAAGAGAAAAGTTTCCCAAGTCATCAGTCACATGGTCCAGTCAAGGTGCTGGCTAGTTGCTTGGTTACTTCGCTCCTCCTCTCCACAGCCACCTTTTGAAAGACCTTGGTTCCCAAAGGAAAACTTTTTATTTTGACTACAACATCCTAGCTAACTATTTCCCTCCCCCTCCCAGCTAATGGCAGCCCTGAAGCCTCAAAGAGGGCCCCAGCCAGGTTCGCTTCAGCGTTTACAGGCAATTTTAAGACATTTGGACTTCAGCTCCCAGAATTCCACAGCTAGTATCCTGGTTGAGGGATTCCGGCAGTTAAAATCCAGAAGTCTTAAAAGTGCCAAGTTTGGAGACTCCCTGGTATAGATGAAACAGAGGTACTGGCATGTTTGTAGAAGTGATGCTGTCCAGGTTCATCATGTTCAGTCTTACTTCTAAGTAGGGAATTTCCAAAACAGTCCATTAGCATGAATAATCAGAAAGTTATTACCTTACTCCAGGGATCTCCAACCTTGGCAACTTTATGACATGCTGTGGCTAAGGAATTCTGGGAGTTGAAGTCCACACATCATAAAGTTCCCAAGGTTGGAGAGCCCTGCTTTAATCCATATTTGCTTGTTATGAAGCCTGATAAGCTTTAAACCATGTTATTTGCCACTGATTCAATTGTTCTGTTTTTTTTAAATGCGAAAGGTGCCATTGAAATAAACATCTCTTAGTTGTTAATGCATTTGTGATTGAAATAGAGTTGGCAAAATCCCTCTATTATTGTTTGTAAATTTGATTGCTTGAGTCACGTCCTTTGCTTTTTATCTTTTATTTTCTCCTCCTGTCAGGTTTTGAGACTTTATTAGAAGAATCTTTTCCATTTTCACAGATTTTAGTAATTGAGCTTTCAAATTTGATATTCAAATTGTTTTTTTTAAAGCTACACTCCTTGTACTAATCCTTTTAAGGCAGTGAGTGAAAATAATTTTTATTGGCTTTTTGTTAACTGGTGTTTTGGGATTGTTCCTTCTACCTGTTTTCTGCAGTTTTCTACTATTTCTTGTGTTTTATATTTCTTTAATGACTTCTTTATATCTTTAATTCATCATATCAGTTGCAAGGCCCTCTTCAACTATTCACAGTGACAACTTGTAATATAGAGCAATGAAAAAACCATCAACATTTTGAGACTGTTGATCATTTTGTTGTCATCAAATAGACTGGGAGGATTCAATCAGAATTTGTACAGTGATGGAAGTTTTCTTACTTGGTGATTTATTTTTTAATCAGCAACTTACTAAGGTTTTCATTACAGCAATATATAAAGCTTACCCAAAGCAAAAAGTAAGAATCTCTGATAAGATGAAATAATGCAGAATGAAGCCTTCCAGTAGCTCAAATGATGGTCAACATGTAAAGATAAACCAGCGGCCCCCTAACTTGGGGGCACCAGGACCGGTTCCATGGAGAAAGTTTTTTGCACAGACCAGAGGGGGCATTCTGCCTGCATCTTGCAGATGGGTCTAGCTTGTTTGCATGGCCCAATTGCAGGCATACCATGGCCTGGTGCCAATCCATAGACTGGTGGTTGGGGCTCCTGAGAATTGTTAAGGTCAACTCTCTTCTATCATTTTCCGGAACTGGACCTTCTTAAGTTGGTATCCCAAATTAAGTAAAGGTAAAGGTTCCTCTCTCACTAGTTGTTTCTAACTCTAGGGGGCAGTACTCATCTCCGTTTCAAAGCCGAAGAGCCAGCGATGTCTGAAGACATCTCCGTGGTCATGTGGCAGGTATGACTAAATGTCGAAGGCACACAATATGCTGTTACCTTCCCAACAAAGGTGGTTCCTATTTTTCTACTTTTTCTTTTGAAACTGCTAGGTTAGCAGAAATTGGGACAACTAACGGGAACTCACTCCATTTCACGGCACTAAGGATTCAAACCGCCAAACTGCTGATCTTTCTGATCGACAAGCTCAGTGTCTTAGCCATTGAGCCACCACGTCCCTCTATCTCACATTACTAAATGCATAATTGGCTTGAAATGGTGGCTATGCATTTTCTACTAGCACCTCAACACTCAAGTTGCTAAGTTCTGCTCAGTTGTAAATGCTATAAGAAGATGTTGTGTTTGAAATTCAGGTAGCCCTTGACTTATAAACTTTGGTTTATTAACTGTTTAAATTTACAACAGCATTGAAAAAGTGAGTTACAACCAATCTTCATACTTAAAACTCCGGCAGCATCCTCATGGTCACATGTCACATGACAATTGAGAACTATTTATGACAGTGAAAGCCTCTCTGCCCATCTCACCTATGAGACTCTGGATGTTTTGCAATAAAACTATATACTACTGGGAAGCTAAATATAAGATTTTCTAGAAATCTCTAGATATTCCCCCACACACACACACACCAAATAAAACATCCATTGATTGAAAAGACAAATAGGATTGAAATAAATTTGCTGCAATTGCTTCTGTATCAAAATAAGTGAGGCAAAGATTTATTTGAGGAGTTTTCAATGATGAAAAGGTAAGGTAGTTTCATCCTCTGTAGATCTTTATCAGCATCTCCTTGGACAGTTTGAGCTTCCTGGGTTGGCGCAGAAAGAACATTCTTTGTGGTGCTTTTTGGATGATGTTTTTGATATTAGGTGTCCATTTTAGGTCTTGAGATAGAAAAAAAACAGAAGTAGGAAAGGGGAACGAAAGAGAAGGAAATAAACCACCCTCATCTAGTCTCAACTGTCAGTAGCTGTCCTTTCATCTCCCCCATCATCTGGTAAAACTAATGAAGCTTCCTGGTTGGGGAGCAAACATCATCTTCTTCAAAAAATCAGTCCAGTTGCCTTTTCAAGAAACACCTCTCAGGCAACTATGACCCAGATGACTGAGAATCTTCATAGACAGAAGTAAATAAACATGAAAATGTGATATTTTGGCAGACAGTGATCCCTCCAAAAAGTTTGAATTACTTTTAGTATTAGAAATATATTCATTCTTTTTGTTTTTGTTTTGAATGCTGGTTTCCTCCTGTGCAAGTCAAGAGAATATTGAATAGTTTTCTGTGTGTTTTTAGCACCTTAAGCCATGCCCATGTTAGTTGGAAATATGTCTAAATTTATTAAATGGAATTGGTGCTGGCTGGGCCATCATTTATCTTCCGATAAAACACATTAAAAAAATAGGTAGCTCAGACTGTGATTATGCAGCTTATAACTGTGTCAAGTCAAATACCTGTTTATATCTGACTAATGATTATGTGGTGTAGATAGTTGCTTCTCTCTCTCTCTCTCTCACCTCACCCCTTGGAGAGGGCTGTTGTAAAAATCCTTCACTATTACAACCTCGACCTTCAGCTTGCTCAGTGGTTTTAGTGAGTTTCTGAATTCACTAAATGTGTTCTTATCTATATAATTGAAATTGGGGACATCAGAATTAGTTTGGGATAAAAGTATAGAGAGAGTGAGGGTGGGTATTTTTCCCCCAGTATTTTCAATGCAGCTGTTGCCCTGAGTAGGTTAAAATAAGTTAAGATGGCTAAAAGACAGACACAAAATGATCCATGGTCATTGAGGAAAAGTTGAGGAAGCATATTATGGGTACTAAAGCTTAGGATTTAGCATCCCTCGGAGTGAGAAAGCACAGAAAAGGAACCCACAAAATATTTGTTTCTCCAACATGACAGAGAAATCCTCAACTCTTTTGTTTTCTTTAAAAAGTATTGCCCTTTTGTCAAACAATCGAACTATGAAAAAGTTATGCAAAGTTCAAACGCAATTTGGACATTTCCTTCCTTCCTTCCTTCCTTCCTTCCCTTCCTTCCCCTTTCTTTCTTTTGTTCTTTCTTTCTTTCCTACTTACTTGCTTACTTATTTATTTATTAAGTTTTCATTGCACCCATCTTCCTTAAAAGGTGTCTTACAGGTTATAAAAGAAGCAGAAAAATAATTAAAATATTTAAAACATTAAAACAATATACTGGTTAAGATATTAAAACTGTACTGAAACCAGAACCAACTGTACTGAAACCAGTAAGGCTGTATCAAGGACCTCTTCATATTTATACTTTCTGTCCGAAATGGAGGCACATTCAATTGAATTGATTGTCTTCTTCCTCATTCTTGAACTGTCATCATTCCAGAAAACAACAAAGACCGAGCTGGCCTTTCTTATATGAGTTTTGGTGTATTTTAAAAAAGATCTGGGAAGAAAGGTATCAATGGAATCAATCTAACTCAATCTGGATTATATCCAGTTCCATGAATTTAAACTCATCTGAGAATTTCAAGCCAATGAAGCCATCACAGTAAATCTTTGAAGGAGCTGAAAGAGAACAAGGTTGAGGAAGGATGTGCTAGATTTTTGCTCGGGTAAGACCAAACATTTGCTAACACCGTCTTCAAATTCATTACTGTGGTTTCCAAATCTCTCTTAGTCAGAGAATACAAGAAAATAAAAGAGAAAGTAGCTTAATACTGTAACAGCAATAATTAGGTTATTCCATCTTCTAGGGAGGTGCAGAACAAGTGTGAATGTAAATCTTCTGAGATTTTCTTGAATATTGGCTAAGCTTTAGTTGCCATCACTGAAGATCAAACACATCTATTACATCTGTTTATTCTCTGAATTTAAGAAATAATCTAAAACTTAAAGAAAACTCTTAGAACTATTTTCCTGATAAGGCAGTCCCTTTTCTTGCATTTATAGTCTGATAGACATTAAAAGGAAGGAAGGAAGGAAGGAAGGAAGGAAGGAAGGAAGGAAGGAAGGAAGGAAGGAAGGAAGGAAGGAAAATTTAGAGGTGATAAGGGAGAAGGCTGAGTGCCAAAGAATGGAGACCTTTGAATTCTGGTGCTGGAGAAGACTCCTGCGAGTCCCTTGAACTGCAAGGTGATCAAACCAGTCAGTCCTAGAGGAGATCAACCCTGACTGCTCTTTAGAAGGCCAGATCCTGAAGAGGAAACTCAAATATTTTGGCCACCTAATGAGAAGGAAGGACTCCCTGGAGAAGAGCCTCATGCTGGGAAAGATGGAGGGCAAAAGAAGAAGGGAGAGAATGAGGTGGCTGGATGGAGTCACTGAAGCAGTTGGCCTGAGCTTAACTGGACCTCTGGGGGAAGGTAGAGGACAGGAAGGCCTGGAGGAGTGTTGTCCATGGGTTGGACATGACTTTGCCACTAAAAACTACAAAGGGAGAAGGGTTGGAGGAAAAAAGGAAGGAAGGAAGTTAACAAGAGACATTGAACCTTATAATTTTTTTTTCAGAAAGTGATGAATGAAGCTAGCAAGGAGAAAATTGAAGAGTCTCAGACCAGTCAGAGTGTTACCTAAACACAGAGCAGGTGGCTTCCAAGCTACAGTCCAGAAATAATCTATCATCTATCTATCTATCTATCTATCTATCTATCTATCTATCTATCTATCTATCTATCTATCTATCTATCATCTATCTATCTATCTATCTATCTATCTATCTATCTATCTATCTATCTATCTATCTATCTATCTATTACTTTGAAACTCAAATCCCTGAGTCCATGCGTGCTCTGTCTTGTTTATACACAGACCGACAGAGAATTTTGTAATAGTTGATCTGCACAGATAAGAGTTCCTATAATAATTTGAAATGGACTGTAAAGCAGGTTTTCTTAACCGTAAAGTAGCTCTTAAGACATGTGGATCTCAACTCCCAGAGTTCCCCAACTAGCATTTGGTAGAGAAGTTGGGTCAACAATGAGTTTGAACATTGAAGTATTTAAAATAATCCATTTAAAGTACAATTCTAAATGCCTATCAGCAAGAAAAACTTATGTTTTAAAAACACATTTAAAAGGAAGGAATCGCAGGAGAAAACTGCATCTCCTAATGGGATTTGCTAGGGACCTTACGAAAAGTATTTACACAAAAATACAACTGTTGCAAGCTATGTGCTATAAAAAGCTTGTTTTAACCATTTTCAGAAAGCGAAATGGAGGAATAAGGAACAGACCCATCTTAGCCCTAATAAGTGGTCTGGGGAAAAAAGGTAGAAATAACATATAATGCTAGTAATGTCAACACTATTATTTCCACTTTTCTGACATGTCGGTATGTAATTTGCAGCATTCCTCAGAATAATAGAATTTACTCAGTCATTTCCCCTTAATGTGTGTGGTATAAATGGGTTTATGCAGTGCTTATACATCATGGTAATAATACTTGATGCATGCTTTCTTTATAAATTGGAAACATTGATTTTTTTTCCCTTTCCTCCACATTGCAGTAATGTATAAAACCCTCCCATTCAGGGCTCATTTTAGCCTCTCTGCTCTGTAAATGAGATGATATTTCATCCAACCTCATTTCTATCATAAGCAGTCCCACAAATACATTTCTTTTTTTATATATTCTAAGTACCCTTTGCTGTTCTGTAGATTGGAAGGGTGAAGTAGGGTTAATTCAAAAAGCTTGATCCTTATATCCTTCCGAATATTCATTGTAAAATAATTTAGGACATAACATTCAAGGAGAGAGCAGGTTCTTGAATTCCGATTCACCGATTCTTTGGTTGAAATGGAAAGCTGCAATTATTACTCTCTTACACTGAAAAAACAAAAATATTTCTCTTGCTCCTTCTTGCAGTACTATGCTCATAAGTGTGCAAAACTCCTCGTTGAAATTTTGTTCTAAAGAGATAGAGAAATGGTTACCCAACTCAATGGGATATAGCTAGGTGAAAAAAAATCCTAGGTGTAAAGGAGTGTGTTATAGGAATGTGTTTTTGATGGCTCTTTAATTTCTCTGTATTTTAGAGATGAGAGGATAAAGTTTTTGTATGATCCAATATTATATTAAATGATTGAGTTGCATAGTAAAACTAGCTGATTACCTGGCATTGCCCAGATATTTATTTAACCCAATCCTGTATTAGACAGGAATGGCAATGTCAAGTGGCAACTTAAATGTGGAATGGGCTGTCCTCCTTCCTTCCATGAACATTACTGCAATTCCTGAAGAGGCAAGAGCAACGTCTCCCTGAGCCCTGATTTCGGCAACAATTAAATTAGTTTAAAAATATTTTTCCTGTGCTCCCAGAAGCGTAATTTCTGATGTTGGATTTTCCCCCTTACCAGAGGGAGCCCCCTTGTGGAGTACTGTGAAGCCGTTACTATGGAAACTCCACTGTGCTGTACAGTAGAAGCCATTTTACGGCAATGTAGTAGAAGTTATTTTAAGACACAACAGGCTGTATTTTAACAGAATACTCCCCCGAGGGGATGTTAAGGGTGTCTTACCCACACAGTATTTGTTTCCAGAGAATAAGTCATCTGTGTACCAAGTTTGGTTGAAATTGCTTGAGGCGTTCCAGAGTTATGCTGGAACATACACACACAGCCGTATATATATATGTGTGTGTGTGTGTGTGTGTGTGTTAGATAGATAGATATAGAGAGATAGAGATAGATAAATAGAGATAGATAGATAGATAGATAGATAGATAGATAGATAGATAGATAGATAGATAGATAGATAGATAGATGAAGAAGAAGATGGTGATTTAGTTGTATAGTAAAATTACATGGATTAGCTTTCCCAGATAGACCAGACCAGAAACACAAGTATTGTGTTAATTCTATTTTATTATAAGGCTACATTAATAGAACCTTACAAGTCTGAAAATACAGTTCTCCCCTTCTCTCTTTTACAGTCTGAGAAAGTTGGGATGGTCTCTTTTAAGTCTCTTTTTCCACATATTATATGTAGTTGAGGGCTATGCCCTTTCTTATCTGACCATTCCCTAGCCAACTTTTGTTGCCCCATCTCTCAAGGTCTTTCTCACAGAACATTATAGCCACCCAGACTTTGGTTTTACATCAATAAAATAAACACATTCAAACAGCTCTCTTTCTATTCTATGGCACATGCTCATACGCTACCTTCCAGATATTCTAACTAACATATAAAACAATTCTCCCAAGGAACGATATTTTTCCCTCCAAATTTAAACACTTACAAGTCCCACGAGAGGTTTAAAAAAATCCTTTTAAATCATCTCCCATTGAATCTATTAAGTGGGGCTTAATATGCTTATGTTTAGCTTACAGTTTCCAATGAAATTTCAGTGAAATAAAAGAAAGGTAGTTCATTTAAGGAGAAAAAAAAGATTGAAGGAACATAAAGCAAATAATGTAGGTTTAATATCTTTTTGTTGCTTTGGAACAAATCTGTGCTATCAGTGTATTATGCCTCCTATATATTAATATATTAGTGATTAATTGTTCTAATAATCTCCTTACCCAGGCAAGAGAGAAGAAATCTCTTTCTAGATTCATGAGACACTGATGAATTTAAAAATAGCCTTGATAATGGTACAACTGAGATTAGGGTCTAGTTAGTGTTGTTTCACACAAGTGATGATTAACTACTTTGTTAGTTGGTGTCTTTGCTATGTTGACCCAGATGGATACTTGGTTAGTGTGGTGTTATTGCTTGCTTGTTCAGACTTGTTTACAATATCCTGTCTTTGACTAAACTCATTCTATCTTTGATGGTGTTGCCTTATTTGAATTAATGTGATTTTCTCTCCTTTGATCATTGAAATTTACCCTCAAAACTTAAGTGGAACTAGAGTTCAGTTCCTAATATTTTGTTTAATTCCTACACCTGACCCATTTAAGAAAAAAATATCACATTCCCACTTTTTATTTTTATTTGTAGGCAGGAATTTCTAAGAAGCACTGCCTTATATAGACAGACCCAAATTAGTGTACGTCTTCATAGGCTAACACCAATGCTTGAAATTGACAATTCTTTCAACAAATAAACAAAAGTGGACTTATGCAGATTTTAAAGGCTGGGTGTGAGGCACCTTTCATATATTTCCTGTCTCAAATTGCTTATGGCTTTAAAAGTTTATACTTTTAAAAGTTTATACTTTTTATGTGGTAATTTTAAATGTGCCTGGTAAGCTACAATCAGTCACCAGTGCAGACTTTTCAGTAGAAGAATAGCTATTATACTGTACTCTACATAGGCCTGGCCTTGAGGACAGTTTGGAAGCTACCACTGGTCCAGAATGCAATGAAGTAGGCAGTGATGTAGGTGTTGCAGTCCGCTGACGGCCTGTGGAGCCGGCAGCAGATTCGGACAGTGAGGAAGTTGGGGACAAACATGGGCCAGTCCTGGAGTCTGGGGAAGGCTCTGATGACGGCTCTGCGTTGGAGACAGAGAGGGGGCCCGGGCCATCTGGGAGTTAGGTGCTGTCTCTGGAGCCTCTGGAGTCTGACATCAGTGAGGCAGAAGAACAGTGTGAGCCTTTTCCCACTGTGTGCATGTGCAGAGCTTCCAGAAGGCAAGAACAATTAAGACAAAAAGGGTGACTCGGGAGTAAGGCTTGGAGATGATTGGCCCCTCCCATAAGACATAAAAGAGGAGAGCCTTTGCAGACAGCAACTTTGTAACCAAGCACCCTTGTTCATTTTGGTCAGTTCAAACTGAGAAGCTCTGTTTGATTCTGTGCTCCATTTGGCCTTGCAAAACTAATTGGCAATTAGATCTCTGGCAGCATTTCAAGGGAGATAAAGGTGGGTGTTTATCAGCATTGCCCTGAAAGACTGTGGCAAACATCTGTCGGACTCTTCACAGACTGTTTGCAAATCATAACGGGCTGTGAATGAACATAATGCACAGCCATTTAAATAAAAATAGGGTTTGGGACTAAGTGTGTGATTTTTACTGCGTCAGGGAGCCTAGGTCAGAATAGTAGAGATCACCCTGTTCCTAGCCTGATGCCTTAACCACAACACCAAACTGGCTCTCACTTAAGACTTCAGTGCCTGAGTGTATTGTGACATTTTTTTGCCTTTGTGGAGCTGGAGTGGGTGTAGCCTGTGAGATGCCAGTTTGACAGAACTGCTAGTGGGATGCAAACAAGAATTGGTAGCGTTACTGTAATTCAAAGCCCCCAAGAACTATCCAGGGTCCTGAAACTGTTAGCTTAATAGTACATTCACACATTAAGCTAAAAATTAAGTTGAAGTAACTTGGATGTGCATATTGAGAAAGGGAGAAACTAATTCACTTGTGATCTATAATAGAAGTTAGTCCAAGGGTCAGCATATAAGATCAAACAAAAACAAGCAGGCTAGTAAGTTACAGTTGGAAAGATGATGGGCAAATACAGTATTTTTGAAACTGGGTGTCAGGTCTGCCTCAAGCATTAGCTAGAAGCATTAGAATTTCTCTTACCTGATTTATGTACTGTATAGTCCTTTTGTTGTTGTTGTTAGTTGCGAAGTCATGTCCGACCCATGGACAACATTCCTCCAGTCCTTCCTGTCCTCTACCATCCTCTGGAGTCCATTTAAGCTCACACTGACTGCTTCGATGATTCCATCCAGCCACCTCATTCTCTGCTGTCCCCTTCTTCTTTTGCCCTCAATCTTTTCCAGCATCTTCTCCAATGAGTCCTTCCTTCTCCTTAGGTGACCAAAGTCTTTGTGTTTCCTCTTCAGGATCTGGCCTTCTAAAGTGCAGTCAGGGTTGATCTCCTCTAGGAGTGACCGGTTGGATTTTCTTCCAGTCCAAGGGACTCGAATGAGTCTTCTCCAGTGTAGTCCTTTAGTACTAGCTCTTTCTATGGAAGTGCCTTCATCTGACCACTGACCAGTACATTGTCCTAGAAATGTAGCATCGGAAAGTCATTATTTTCACTTCTCTTTGCTTACTGAAGAATCTATATCAAACCAGTTTCAGGAGTTGATTCACCATATTTTTTTGGGGGGCTTAGATTGATTCAAGGATCAGGATCCCGTCACATCTCTACAAATGGTTTCAGTGTTATAGGTTCATAGACTTTTCCTTATAGGCCTTCTTGAAATCTTTTACTCTATGTTCTGTGCCTCATTATAATTTTTTTAAAGTTTCTGACCTTATATGTGATGTCCTTTTACCTACTTCCTCCAAGTTACTCCATAGGTGCTGTCTGTCCAGTATGATTGGCAGATTTAGGATGCTCCGGATTCTAAAGTATCATCTAGTCAGTGTTGTTGTAAGTTTGAGCAGTTGCTGAAAAACTGGTTATTAGGTGAAGACCACCTGTGCTTTCTTAATCAACCATACTGAATTTTAGGGTATTCCATTTGATATCTCCTTCCAGTTTGATGACACACTGTTTTTCAATATAATTTTTGAGCCTGTTTATCCATTTAATTGTCATGTATCTTACCCATTATATTTGCTAATATTAGTTTGCTAAAGGTAATACCATCATAATATTTTGTTATATGCTTTATTGACATCAAGATATACTCTGTTTCCAGCATTCCCATAATCTATAAAGGAATGTACTCAATGAAAAAGGAGCCAAGATTAGTCTGACATGAGCTGTTCTTGATAAATATTTGCTTGGGTTCATTTTTCCATTTACTTTAAAATAGATTATCTCTGTGGTAATGTCACATTCATCAGCAGCTCAAAACCAAGGGAGGTGATTCACACAGAGTCTCATTAATCAGGTTTATTTCAAGGAAAAAAGGTTAGGGTACAGAATCTTGAAAATTGAATATATGTACCTTAGACCTCATTTATTAATGAATTCATTAATGAAGGGCTTCTTTGATGTCTTTAATCATTTTTCCTGTATCTATACTTAGAAAAAAGTTTGCTACCTGTTTAATTGTGATGGAATATCTAACTCTGAAAACATGACAGAGGAACCCTAATTGTTACAAAAAAGGTTCCTGAGTCCAGGAGAGAGAGGAAACATAAGAGGCAAAACTTAGCTCTGCTAAGTAGGCCTGCCTTAATTAAATTAGGTATGAATAGAGCTTGAGAATTATTTTCAAAATATTTTTACACCAGAAATCCAAGTAGTTCTTGCTTCCTAAGTATGCCTGCTTTATAGGGCTTGATATCATCTCTCTCTCTCTCTCTCCCTCCTTCCCTCCCTCCCTCCCTCCCTCCCCCCTCTCTCTCAACCAAACTTGGTACACAGATGACTTACTCTCTGGAAACAAATACTGTGGGGGTAAGACACCCCTTGGGTTATGTGTTCTGTTAAGATGCAGCCTGTTGTGCCTTAAAATGGCTTCTACTATGCAATGCTGTGGAGTTGCCATGGTAATGGCTTCACAGAACTCCACAAAGAGGCTCCCTTTGGTAAGGGAGAAAATACAGCATTAGAAATTATATTTGGTCCAGACATTTTCGACCTATAAATAAATACCTGGGCAACAATGGGCTCTCGGCTAGTCTGTTATAAAAGGAATGTTCACTTTTTGGCAAATACACATTATTCTTCCCAGATTTAGAGAATTCCATTGCACCATCCTCTGGCCAACATTTTCTTAACTATCCTTGTGAAGTGAAACTAAAAACTTGTATTGGTTTCCCCCTTTAGAGTCTTCTTTCACAGATTGGAAGGATAAATGAGAATATCCCAGGTTTTTCTGCTTCTTTCTAAGAGCTTCAAAAGCACAGTGATGTAATTGTAACTACTCTTGGTTGCACAGCTCATCACCTGACATTGATATGCAAATAGTCCAGTTCAGGTTAAAAATTACTCATTCAGCAACTGTTCAAATTTACCATGCTGAACAGGTGGTACTTAAAGAGTGGCCCACATTTGTGGTCACTTGATTGTGATTTGTGACCTTCCATACCAGCTTCCCAGAAACAAAGTCAATGGGGAAGCCAGCAAGAAATCAAAAGTCACAGTCCCTGAGATCCTTGCTTAACGATGCATGGTATCTCACTTAACAATGGTAATTGAACTGCCAGAACTGGAAACTCCAGTCTCAATTAGCTGTTAGGTTCCAAGTAACACCCCCAACAAAAGAAGACTCTGAGGCTTGAAGTTCCTCAAAGTTTCATATTGGCACATCTGGGAAAACCTGAATCTGAAATCTTCCAGGTTTTTCCCACCCAAAAGAAAGCTCAAGTCCCTTCCCCTGCACCCATATGCCCATTACATGGGCCAATCAAAGCACCATCCCAACTGGAGATGCCTCCCAGTCACGCCACTCAAGGTGTAGGGCAGAATGTCCTTGACTCTCAGAGAAAGGAATGTTATTTTGATTATATCTATGCCACTCCATACAATTGGCCCTATCAGTTTCCCACAGCAAGAAATGTGGCAGGCCTGAAGGCCCAATGTAAAAGATCACTTCCAGGCCTGACATGCATGATATCTCACTTATCAGACACTGCCAGAACTGAAAATTCCAATTGCAATTAGCATTGTTAAGCAAGGACTACAGTATCTATACTATACATTTGTGTGACGAGACTGTGGCTTAGTCAGAATCACAAGCATGCTCCTAATATTGTAAGGTGTGGGATAAAAGAATGTCTCTTCTAACCAAAAAAAAAAAAAAAAAAAAACCACCCTAGGATTTTATTGTTCAGCCTTAGACTTTCAATGGTGTTTAATTTATTTTAGCCTTCCAGGTCTGGAGGCCCCAATTTTATCAAAAAAAAAAAAAGTTGACTCAGAATGGGACATTATAAAATGAATAATTTTATAGCCAAGGGAAGAGAAATGTGATAATGTGAATATGGTATGAATACATATGATGTCAACACTGCCAGAAGTATTTTTCTCAAACTTTTGGTTTCAATTTAGTTTCAGTTTTGCTTTTTCTGCTACACAAACATCACAAACAACCTTGTATTCAATTGTCCTTGATACAGAAGTGCAGTCTTTTGTAGTGGATGGGCGTGAACCTGTCTGCACATGAATACAACCACAGTTACATTGTATATATAGAGAAAGGTTTGTTTAAATATTGCTCTTTAAAATATTCCAGAGTATTGAGTGGCTTGAAGGGTACATTATGTCAATTTATCATATATGTTCCTCTAAAAACATTACAATTTTTGTCATGAAAAAGAGATGCTTTCCTGTTAGTACCCACATGGATTTTGGGTGGGTGGGGGGTGGGTGGGTATAGGAGTCTTACAATAATGTGTGTGTATATCTAGTGTTTCACAGCAGAGATACAATTTAAAGCTGGGAAGTTATTCAATGAACTTTCTATTAAGTTTTGGGAGACTTTTGTCACACCTCATTTGATCTTCATGACCTAGAAAATATGATGCCATTTACAGTGGCATTCAATTAAAGGGAATCATGCGTCTAGCCATGTAGCAAAATACGATAGCCAATTTACGGATATGAAACCATTTTGATGTGTGTGTGTGTGTGTGTGTGTGTGTGTGTGAGAGAGATCTTCAGAGTATAAATTACCAGTACACGCAATGTTGACATCTTTGCTTTAGCTTTAAGAGTGTGGGTGCAATATAGAATATTTGCAGAAGCAAAGTTAACAAATCCTGCTTTGATTGTTGTTGGTTTTTTGCTCTGAATTTTCTCCCCTGCTGCCCCCCCACAAAAGAAACTGCAGGTAGTCCTCACTTAATGATGATAATTGGGACTGGAATTTCCACTGCTAAGTTAGGTAGTTCTAAAGCGTGACATCACACGATTTGCACCATTTAGCAACAGAAATTCCAAGCGGTTGCCATCATTAAGCAAATCACCATGGGTCATTAAGTGAGGACATTTCATGGTTGCAATCTCCTGCTGGCTTGCCCCTTAACTTTGCTTGTAGGAGGTTAGTGATGAAGGTTGCAAATGGGAATCGCATAGTGGATGCTGCAGTGCTCAGCACCTGATCACATGGTTTAATGATGAACAGTGCTGTGTCAGGTTTGATGAGTACATGGATTTGTATAAGTTTCAGACAGGCTGCTGTTGTGGCCTATTAGCCACCGACCCCTCCAACAGATGAGGAGGCATGGGAGTCAGGGTCAGGATCAAGGCAACCTGAGAACTCCAAGGTGGAAGAGGGAATGGAGCTGGCAGAGACAGAGAGACAGAGGTAGAGCCTGGACCGTTGATTAGCCCTCAGATGAAGATTTAACAGCTCCCAGGTCTAGAGGTGACTGATGAAGAAGATTAGGAACAGCTGGGTCCAGTGCCTGATATGCGAATGCAGAAGGCAGAGGAGAGGAGACCAGTGGGAATCTATGGGCTGATCCTTGGGAAGGAAGAGCCACATGCTGCTAGCTCTGGGGATAAAAGGCAGGGGGCGGAGATGAATAGGTTTGGCTCACAACTATTTATCTCCCAGCCGGTGAGACTTGTTAGCCCTCATTGAGAGAAAAACTTTTTGCTGGGGCTGCTAATAAAGGAATCGTTGAGTTAACTTAAGAGGGTTTGTTGTGGTGGGGGAGCTGGGTCAGAAGAGCTGCTAGGGGGTTGTGTAATGTCTGAAATGCCCTTAGGAGATTGTGCAATGTAGTGAGTTCTGTGTCTTCTGCTAAATGGCAGTGGGTTAATCCTATTATGTCCTGAAGGGTCATGTCCTGTTCTTCTTATCCCATCATCCTGGAGCTGAAGGTCATTTGTTTTGTAGATAGGATGGTCTAATCTTTCTTAATCTTTCTTAATGGGCACAAAATATCAGCTGGGTGGTGGCTATTAAGAAAGACTGAGCCTGCTTTCTTTTTTTAAGAGCATGTTTCTCCATGGGTGCTTTGGAAAATAGCTCAACCTCTTCCTCTCTGTGGCAGCCCCTCAAATATTGGAACACTCCTATCATGTCTTCCCTGGCAGGAAAAAAAGTGACCTGTGGGTAACGCTGAGGCAAAGCCATTCTCTTCTTCATCAAGTTCAATTGATTGATTGATTGATTGATTAAATTTATTGGCGTCCATCGTACCCTACGGTATTGTTCTTAATTATTCATAAATTAAGTGTTTATGATAATTGCAGCATCCCAGGGTCATGTGATCACCATTTGCAACCTTCCCAGCTGACTTTCTCCAGGGAACCTCAATGCAGGAAGCCAAATTCACTCAACAATCATGCATTTAACAGAACAGCAGATTTGGAAGGGGCCTTGAAGGTCTTCTAGTCCAACCCCCTGAACAAGCAGGAGACCTTATACCATTCCAGGCAAATAGTTGTCAAGTCTCTTTTTAAAAGCCTCCAGTGATGTAGCACCCACAACTTTGGAAGGCAAGCCATTCCATTGCTTCTTCTCCTGTGTTGCTTTGGAAAATAGGTTGACTCCCTCTTCAATGTGGCAGATTAACATTTTCCCTTAACAACTGTGGCAAAAAAAAGTAAAATTGGGCAAAACATATTTAGTAATGGAATTTCTGATCCCAATTGTGGCCATAAGTCAAGAGCTACCTGTAGTTTACTGAACTAAATGAGTCTTATTCCTCAGTAAAGGCATGTGGGATCATAACGTGAAGGTAAAGGTTCCCCTCGCACATAGGTGCTAGTTGTTCCTGACTTTAGGGGGCGGTGCTCATCTCTGTTTCAAAGCGCTGTCTGAAGATGTCTCCAGGGTCATGTGGCCAGCATGACTAAACACCGAAGGCGCACAGAACGCTGTTACCTTCCCACCAAAGATGGTTCCTATTTTTCTACTTGCATTTTTACATGCTTTTGAACTGCTAGGTTGGCAGAAGCTGGGGCAAGTAACGGGAGCTCACTCTGTTACGCGGCTCTAGGGATTCGAACCGCTGAGCTTTCTGATCTAAAATCTCAGTGTCTTAGCCACTGCACCACCATGTCCCTATGATCCACCTGGGATCATAATAGTTTCATTAAAGGCAAAAAGAATGAACTTGCTCATCTCTTCAGCCCTGAAGTGATAGGCAGCTTCTACTGATATGTGATATATGCATATTATATAAACAGTGTGTTTTTGCACATGTTATCCATATCAGTATTCTATTACAGGCTGAAAGTTGGTTTACAAGGATGCTGTAAGTCAGTTCATTAATAAGCTCAAAACTCCTCAAAACCTTTTATTTCTGGCCGGAATTCTTCCTCCTATCCAAATTTGTCGATTTTATGTCAAACATCAGTCCTTTAGCAAGGTTTTATAAGAGAAATGAGAATCATCATCAAAAAATTGTAATATGAACTCTTAAATTACTTTATTGGTAATTCTTCCATGAGGCACAATAAAATGTGGAAATTATTGGGCGTATTTGGGAAAGTATGTTATGAATTCATTTTATGCCTGAGATCTTTGAATGCGTTTATTCATTTATTTCAACTGTCCTTGTTGATGATCATTTTATTGTTTAACGGCATTGTTTCAAATTATTTATTTTGTCTTTCAAATTATTTATATCTTGTGATGTTTTATTTTAGAGTTGCATTTATGTCTGCCTAGTAAATTAAACAAATTAAGCATAAGTAATGGTTTTCATTGCCCTTTTCCAGTTAATCAAAATCAGTTTCAACTTCTTACAAATATTTGTTTGTTCCCTTTCTTAAATTAAGCTTTGCTATTCTTCTAGATGACCTTATTTCCATATAATATATGCAGGACATGTGGCCTGTATGGCTGTGAATAAATAATGTATTCAAGACAATTATGCTTAAATTTTAATGTTATATCAGTATTTGTGCTGAAGGGTTAGGGTTAGGGTTTCACTCCATTGATTCAAACTTTTTTTAAAAAAAATAATGAGATTCAACATTAGTATAACTTCAGTAATTAATAAATGTAAACTATGAATATGGATGTGGTGGCTCAGTGGTTAATACACTGAGCTTGTCGATCAGAAAGGTCAACAGTTCGGCAGTTCGAATCCCTAGCACAGTGTAATGGAATGAGCTCCTGTTACTTGTCCCAGCTTCTGCTAGCAGTTTGAAAGCATGAAAAAATGCAAGTAGAAAAATAGGAACCACCTTTGGTGGGAAGGTAACAGCGTTCTGTGCACCTGTGCATACAAGTTTAATAAATACTAATACTAAATACACCTTCAGCATTTAGTCTTGCCAGCCACATGACCACGGAGACGTCTTCGGACAGTGCTGGCTCTTTAGCTTTGAAACAGAGTTGAGCACACTGCCTAGAGTCAGGAATGACTAGCACATATGTGCGAGGGGAACCTTTACCTTTAAGCTAACAAGGTTAATGTTGTAGGCTGCTGAGAGTTGCCTTCTGGTGAGATTGGTGGCAAAGAAATTTAATAAATAAATAAACATTAACTTCATTAATTAATTAAATTTCACATGAGCTAGTATAACTTTGTATCCCCTGAAAGTACTGAGATTTTAGAGTCCCTCAAATTCTCCCATGGAAAAAAAATTGCAAAACAAATCTGTAAAGCAATTTTACAAGTGATCACAACTGATGAAGCTTCTTGTGTCAGGATTCCAAGAAAGACCCTCAACGAAAGAGGACTCTGAGACTTGAGTTTCTTCAAAGTTGCATTTTATTAGAGATGTCATATTGGCACATCTGAGTGCTCTCAGTGTACATGAAAAGACATGAAAAGATACATTTGTCAAGAATCATAAGGTACAACACTTAATGAAAGTCATGGGGTACAAATAAGCAACTAGGAAACAATCAATATCAATATAAATTGTAAGGATACAAGCAACAAAGTTACAGTCCTGAAGTCATAAGTGGGAGGAGATGGTTGATAGGAACAATGAGAAGAGTAATAGTAACAGTAATGCAGCCTTAGTGAATAGTTTGACAGTGGTGAGGGAATTACATGTTTAGCAGAGTGATGGCACAAGAAAAAAGCAGTACAGTTACCTTTTGAAAAAGCACCTTTGAGACCTTCCAATCTACCCATAAATTTAGAGTTAAAGCCTTATCATCCCTTTTGGTACCTATCTTACAACCAGGATCTCCTTTGTGATGGCACTACTCACAAAACAAATTCACCAGGAAACCCCCAAGCTGCAGGAAATATTCAAAACACTTGCTACCTTTTAGCAACCTAGTTGAATGGTTTTTATGCATTTTATGCTGCTTCAGCATTTTTAGTATTTCAATATTTCCACTGTTGTTTTTTTAGTGAAATTGTATATGCACTGGAATATTTTATGGAAATACTTAATGAATTTCATTTTGTGGAGCTTTGGGAAGACAAATTTGGCAACCTTGATAAATTATACAACATCCATTTGTAGAGCTTTACAAAGATACAATAAAGATGCACCGGGTCATATCCAGATGCATAGAGAGAAAAGATGGAAGCAACCCAGAGCTCATCTAGTCCAACCCCATGCTCAAATAGGAGACCCCCAAAACAGCGGTGGGTTCCTAATGGTTTGGACCGATTCAGCTGAACCTGGGGAGGGCTAAAAAAACTCCCCCCTCCCCAGCCACCACGGAGGCCCTTCAGAGGCTTCAGGGACCTTCAGGAGGCTTCCTTGAAGCCTCCGAAGGGCAAAGAACGACTCTATGAGCAAACCAGAAGTGACTTCTAGTTTGCTCATAGGCCCAGTTTAAGCACTCTGGAGGCTTCAGGGAAGCCTCCTGAAGGTCCCTGAAGCCTCCAGAGGGCTTAAACCGACCCTATGAGCAAACCGGAGGTCCGTTCCCATCCTTCTGGTTTGCCCATAGACCCATTTTGTTTGCACTCCAGAGGCCTCAGGGAAGCTCCTGAAGCCTCCGGAGGGCCTCATGGGGGGAATAAGGCTCTTTTCGCCCTCCCCAGGCTCCTATAAAGCCTCTGGAGCCTGGGGAGAGTGAAAATGCCTTTAAAAAAGTCTGAACTCAGCTGGCCAGCTTGCGCATGTGCGCTGGCCACCTGACAGGGCAATGCCTCCCCATAGGTGTCATAGGTTTGCATCCCGGCCCCATACCATTTCAGACAAATGACAGAATTGCAAATCTTGTCTATTGATGGAAAAATACTGAAGTATAAGAAAAGTGATATAAAGTTACAGGATGCATGTTGATAAGCCAAAAAAAACCCCCCACCAAAATCCCTCAACAAAAGCCATTTCTTCTTTTTTACTTGGCCAATATTACCCTAACAGATGTCTAATAATTATTTTTAAGAATAGTATCTAAATCACATTATATTGCATCAACAAAGAGAATAAGTAAAATGATAAAAAATATTCATTTTTTTCTCTAAATTAACTTTCCCATCTGTCACAATAGCCATCCGTATGATTTCATAAAGCTTTTTTTTTACTTTTACAATGACAAAAGTTCATTTTGTCTGCAAATTATCTGAATTTGTAAGAGTGTAGAACCTGAAGTATTTAGGTTTTTTAAAAAGGAAAGAAAAAACCCATGTGCACTAATCTAATTAACGTGGAATGGAGAGTAGTACCCATTGTGAGAAATTTTAAGTATCTACTGTGAACAAAAAGAGAAAAGAAGAGAAACAAAGTATGTAATAATGTATAATTAAATTTTGACCTGATAAATTCTGCTAACCTTCAAAACCAACACTACAAAAGCACAATATTATTAGCAATAAAAAAGAATTTGCTTTGCCCTTTTTAAATTGCCATAAATGGATTGACTGAAGCAGAATGATGATCCTATTTAAGAAGTAGAACACTAGATTCTATTACCTCTGATTCTCTGTCACCAACCATATTCTAGTTTTTTTATCTAATTATTGTGCTTAAATTGTATTAACTCTCCATCAATTTGTCCACTGTTGGAAAAAAATAATTGACATTTGGTTATTGTTTTATTGCATCATGGTGGTGCAGTGGTTAGAGTGCGGTACTACAGGCTACTTCTGCTGACTGCTGGCTGCCTGCAATTTGGCAGTTCGAATCTCACCAGGCTCAAGGTTGACTCAGTCTTCCATCCTTCTGAGGTGAGTAAAATGAGGAGCCAGATTGTTGGGGGCAAGAGATTGACTCTGTAAACCACTTAAAGAGGACTGCAAAGCACTATGAAGCAGTGTATAAGTCTAAGTGCTATTGCTATTGCTATCATATTTTCTGCATATTTGGGAGATACAACAGCCAGTTGCAAAGAGTCTATTTTTATCTCAATGGCTTAGATTTATTTAAAGGAGAGGGGTATGAAATACATTTTTTTAGTGTTTAAACTGTGATCTGGGGTTAATATTTAGAACCTGTACCAAAATTAATTAGTGAAATAAAACAAAAGTAGACACCAAAGTTGTAATAATGAAATTAATTTATGTTAGCTTTTATTTCCAGTTAACTTTAAGATGACACATGAGTATCTCCCTTTATCTCTACAGTGATAAAACAAGTTTATAATCCTGTCTACTATAGGTTAGTGACTATGTTTGCACATATAAGGTTATGGTTTGTATCATTTGGTCAATGAGGTTTGTAGAATACACCATAGTTTGCTTATATCATGCATTGTCATGAGCCTAATTTTGTGTACCACAATGGAGAGGATTTATTACGATTACTATTATTGTGTGGTTAATCTTTGGTGAGATTCACAGCCTTTGGGGCTGGTTGGTAGCTCAACAGCTCAAGCCCTAACCAAGGACCTAGGAACTGTTAAGGTAACGTCGGAGGATATAAGCTGTTCCAAGTAGGGTGGTTTTTTGTAGAATCAGAATGTTCAAGTCTGATAAATTTAAAATTTCCAAATAGCAAGGTAGCCCTTTGGGTATTGTTCCAAGGGCTCCAATTACAATTGGGACAACACATGGCTTCTTTTTCCACAGTCACTCAACTTCAATTTGCAAGTCCCAGTATTTTGTGATTTTTTCTTGCTGTTTATCTTCAATTCGTGCATCTCCAGGTATTGCAATGTCAATGAACCATACTTTTTTTCTTTTCAACTATTGTTATGCCAGGTGTGTTGTGGGCCAAGTGCCTGTCAGTCTGGATTCTGAAATCCCATAAGATCTTGACTTTCTCATTCTCTAAAACCTTCTGAACCTGATGTTCCCAGTGGTTTTTGCTGTACTCAAATCCAAACTTTTGGCACAATTTCCAGTGAATGATCGTAGCAACGCGGTCATGGCGTTGTAGGTAGTCAGTTTGTGAAATTTTGCTGCACCCACTGATCAAGTAGTTGACTGTCTCATCTTTCTCATTACAGAGGCAACATTTGGTGGTAACATGTTGAATTTTTGCCTTCATGCAGTTTGTGGCTAAGGCTTGTTCTTGAGCTGCCAAAATAAAGCCTTCTGTTTCTTTTTTCAGTGCTCCTGATTTTAACCAGTTCCAAGTTAGCTTTTGGTCAGCTTTGCCTTCAATACTTTTCAAGACTTTTCATTATTATTGTTATTGTTGTTGTTTGTTAGTTAGTTAGTTAGTTAGTTAGTTAGTTTGTCAAGCATGTACAAGTTAACAGGTATAAGTATAAACATGGACATGAGCACAGGAAATGGGTACAAATAAATGGGGACAGTAGGACAGGAATGGAAGCCACGCTGGTGCACTTATGCATGCCCCTTTTACAAACCTCTTAGGAAAGGGGTGACGTCCACACTAGACAGTTTAAGGTTGAAGTTATGGGGGTTTGAGGATGTAACAACAGAGTCGGGTAGAGCATTCCAGGCGTTGACCACTCTGTTGCTGAAGTCGTATTTTCTGCAATTGAATTTGGTATGGTTTACTTTGAGTTTGTATCTATTGTGTGCTCATGTATTGTTGCGATTGAAGCTGAAGTAGTCATTGACAGGTAGGACATTGTAGCAGGTAATTTTGTTATCTACACTTAGGTTGTAGTGAATGGATGGAAAACAATAGCCATAAGCACCAACTCAGTGTGTTAAAATTCAAGGAGGTTCTATATTGAAGGAGAAGTTTAGAGAAACAAATTTGACTTCACTCCTCTTTTGTGTAATGTTTTGTCATTGAATATCAGTGACAAAAAGAAAAAGAAGAATAGAATTAGGTAGATCACCAACAATTATTTATTCTGTTTTTACTTTTTTTTCCCCACAGGAGGCCAACTGTGTAGATTAATTTGGAGTTTTCACTATGTTAGAGATGGACACATGAGCCTTATTTTGTGGCCATGGACGGAGATTATCTATCTATCTATCTATCTATCTATCTATCTATCTATCTATCTATCTATCTATCTATCTATCTATCTATTTGTGGGTGATTTTTATGTCGGTCATTCCCAGACAAAATCACTCAGATGATAATTGGGGAGATAACAATAGAAGGGGTTTACTGCGTATCCTATGGGGTGGGGGAGTGGAGTGGATATCATTTGATAAATAAATTCCTGTGTGAAATAATAATGCCTATAATTCTATCCAACATAAGAGAAGGAAGGGAGTGAGGGAGGGAGGAAATGTAAAATTAACTCCAAAACGGGGCACTATCTTCTCAGTCAATTCCTAGATACTTATCTTTTGATTTTGTCACAGGTATCTTCAATGCTGGGTTTGTTTTTGACAGTAAAGATAATTAGCTGTGATGCTGATGAATTATTAAATATTGCCACTTTATTTCTTTGGTATTTGTCAATGGCTTCACTAACATGCATTATACATGAGAGCACATTAAAAGTAAACCATAGTTTATGGCTATCCTTTTCGAATGGAATGATTTCTTCTCCATTCTATTGAAAGTTTTTCTTTTTTTAAAAAAAGTCAAAAGTTTGCTGCATTCATTTTTTGGGAACATCTGAGAAGACAATTTTCAGGAATAGGAAGGCGATACAGCCAGCTCTTCCTCTAATGCATTCCGCTTTTTAAAAATGTCACTTATACACCATTCAGCATAATTATAGCAATAGCAATAGCAGTAGACTTATATACCGCTTCATAGGGCTTTCAGCCCTCTCTAAGCGGTTTACAGAGAGTCAGCATATTGCCCCCAACAATCCGGGTCCTCATTTTACCCACCTCGGAAGGATGGAAGGCTGAGTCAACCCTGAGCCGGTGAGATTTGAACCGCTGAACTGCTGATCTAGCAGTAGCCCCTGCACTGCTGCATTTAACCACTGCGCCACCTCGGCTCTGCCTAAAAAACCTGGTTGTGCTGAGGTCTGTTTGTTTAAACATGGTTTATTAAATCAACCAAGATTTTCTGGTTGTGCTCAGCATATTAAACCATAATTGATGGGTTGGAAACCACAGGCATTGGATTTATACAATATTCTAGTGATCGTGTCTTTGTGCAATAAGTGAATCCAGCTATTGAGTTCAATAGGGCTTAGTTTGAGCTATGAGGTCTGGGCTGCAAAAATCCAGATGACAACTAGATGGCAGCAATGTCTTAGAATTTGCTTTAGCATTTTATGGCTACCTAGTGTTATCCAGATTTATGCAATGGGTATCTAGTAGCCCTAATTATTATGAAATAATATGGATCAGATTTCAGCTAAACCAAGAAGAAACACTATTTTCTCATTAAGAGTTCATTTTGTTCATACTTCACAGAGGGATCCAGTATTTCTTGCTACATAAAAGTCCTTCCAAAACATAAGCTTTCATAATTCTCTTTTCTTTGCCTCTTTATATCCACAAGGAGAAGGTTGGAACATTTTTTTTTTAAAAATCCCGTCTCAGTTCTTTGGGAGAGAAAAAAAATATGGTTTATGAGAAGGGAACTCAGGATTAAATTTGTGGCTTCATTACCATGTAAATGCATGTTTCAATTAATCACATTTTGCTGAACCCTCCAGAATCAGTTTTGCATACAGATGAGGAAGAGAACTATTACTGGGAGATTCATCTGTTGTACTAAGACATTTAAAAATGGTTTACTGAGCTGTAATTGAGAATTGGGAGTGTTTGCACAACACGCTAAAGCCAAAATCAAGCAGCCAATTGTGAGTGCAGCGATTACTGAAATGTGGGCCTTTGACCCAATACAGTAGAAATTTTCAAAGTTCAACCTTGTCAGATTTCAACCTTGAGCCTGATGAGATTTGAACTACTGGCAGAGTCAGCCTTCTATACTGCATTCTAACCACTGTCAAGGCAGGCAGGCAGGCAGGCAGGCAGGAAGGAAGGAAGGAAGGAAGGAATAGCACTAGCACTTAGACTTATATTCCACCCATTGCTTCTTGGTATGACATCTACTAGATGTGTATAGCAATAGCAATAGCACTTAGACTTATATACCACTTTACAGTGCTTTATAGCCCTCTCTAAGTGGTTTACAGAGTCAGCCTATTGCCCCCAGCATTTGTCCTCATTTGACCCATCTCAGAAGGATGCAAGCCTGAGTCAACCTTGAGCCTGGTGGGATTTGAACTACCAAATTGCAGTCAGTCAGCAGTCAGAAGAAGTAGCCTTCTGCACTCTAACCACTCTAACGACTGCACCTCCACAGCTCATAGCGTATACTGCGATCACCATCATATCTCACCACTGGACACACACGCCCAGTTCAGCGAAGGTTGAAATCTGGCAGTGTCCAAAGTGAGATGCCCCTTTCAATGTTAGCAGTAAACTCTCAATTGAAGGTATTTTCTTTTCAAAAGGAAATTCATGCTTAACCATATATATTTATGAAATACTCTGTAAGACTGACACGGGATAATGGGTAATAACTGATATTAGTAAATGCCTTGAAAACATCTAAATATTCAGTACAGGTAGTCCTTGATTTATGACCACAGTTGGGCAAGAATTTTATTTTGCTAAGGAAAGTGTCTGTTAGAATAGAATAACAGAGTTGGAAGGGACCTTGGAGGTCTTCTAGTCCAACCCCCGGCTTAGGCCTTCAGACAAATGGTTACCCAATCTCTTCTTTAAAACTTCCAGTGTTGGAGCATTCATAACTTCTGGAGGCAAGTTGTTCCACTGGTTAATTGTCCTAACGATCAGGAAATTTCTCCTTAGTTCTAAGTTGCTTCTCTCCTTGATGAGTTTCCACCCGTTGCTCCTTGTCCTACTCTCAGGTGCTTTGGAGAATAGCTTGACTTCCTCTTCTTTGTGGCAACCCCTGAGATATTGGAAGACTGCTATCAGGTCTCCCCTAGTCCTTCTTTTCATTAAACTAGACATACCCAGTTCCTGCAACTGTTCTTCATATGTTTTAGTCTCCAGTCCCCTAATCATCTTTGTTGTCTATTAAGTGAGTTGTGCCCAATTTTGCATTTATTTTGCCATGGTTATTAAAGCATGCAGTTGTTAAGTGAATCATATGGTTGTTAAGCAAATCTGGTTTTCCCAGTGACTGACAATTGAAACCTATTCTGTTGCAGCCATTTTCTCATTTCTCAGCTGCCACAGAGGTGCCACAGAGGTGCCACAGCTATCCTGAAGGTGCTTTTTCAGGAGGCAACTGGACTTTCTTGTCTTTTTTTTTTCTTTTGAACACATTTCACTTCCTATCCAAGAAGTTTCCTGTGGGAGTAGGAATGGATTTCCAGAGGGAAAAAAGGAATGCAGACTACAGGAACCAGGAGCACTAACTCAGGGGACTTTGAGGACACAGATAAACCTCCAAGTGGCCTCAACAACTCTCTAAAAGGATGCAAATGAGCAGCTGTCTGCAAGGAGTATAAATTCTTCCATTCCCCACCATCCAGTTAGAGATGAAGAAGCTTCTTAGATGAGAGGTGAAACGTCTTCAAAAAAAAGAATGTCCAGTTGCCTCCTGAAAAGGCAGGAGACAACTGGACAACCATGACCTGGTTGACCTTTGGGACAACCATGACCTGGATGACTAAGAATCTCTACAGACATTTGGAATGCTGGCCCCAAGATGACAACAAGAAATCATCCCATGGGAATCAAGGTCATCTCAACAGATGTTTGCCAAAGACTTGGCAGAGTTGTCATACCAACACCAGAACACCTAATTGAACAATGTGACCTGTGCTAATGAGGGAAGAATCTAGATTAACAGAGTTGGAAGGAAGTGACCTTGTAGGTCATCTAGTCCAACCTCCCACCCAAGCAGGAGACCCTACACCATTTCTGACAAATGACACTCCAAACTCTTCTTGAAAGCTTCCAGTGATGAAGCTTCCACAACTTCAGAAGGCAACTTCTATTCCATTGGTTGATTGTTCTCACTGTCAGAAAAAATCTACTTATTTTCAGGTTGAATGTCTTCTTGATCAGTTTCCATCCATCTTTCTTTTTCTGCCCTTCAGGTGCTTTGGAAAAGCTTCACCTCTTCCTCTCTGTGGCAGCCCCTCAAATATTGGAAGACTGCTATCACAATCTCCCCTGTCCTTTCCTTCACTTGACTAGCCATGCCCAGTTCCTGCCCAGTTCTTCATATGTTTTAGCCTCCAGACCCCTAATCATCTTGGTTCCTCTTCTCTATTCTTTACTTATGTGAAAACCACAGGAAATTTTCCTTTCATGTATGCCAAAATGATGTACTCAGTCAAGTTTTGCTTAAAGAGCTCGGACCACCTCGACTTGGATAGCTTGGTTGGGTTCATCAATCAGAACCTTGACAGTGACTTTGTCGGTTCCTGGCTGGGAAGATTAGAAATGGAGATCACACAATGATCCTGGGGTGCTACAACTATTGTAAATAGATGGTAGTTGCAAAGCTCGTGATTTTTGTTCACATAACTGTGGAGATGCTGCAGCTGTTCTAAGTGCAAGAAGGATCTTAAGTTAGGTTTTTTTTTCCAGTGCTGTTGTAACTTCAGACAGTTGCTAAACACATGACTGTAAGCCGAGGACTGCCTATATAATATCCCTTTCATCTGCAGATTTTATGTATATACAACATCTTTTATTTAGGAAAAAAAACATTTAAATATGTCTAATTAAAATAATATAACCCTGTCAAATTGCATAAACACATATACAAGCTTCCAAATATATACATCAAAATGCTAACATAACAATATGAAGGAACGGTTTTTTTCTTTCAAAAACTGAAAGAGGATTGATTATGTATTATCCAACACTTGTAAAGTTTATGAATTGCTATGTAATTAAAATTAGACTGAGTGTGCTCATCTGTCTCTTTTCCCATTGTCTTCTTGCTACACCACCTGAGGTGTTTTGTTCCTTCAAATTACTTTGACTACACTCTATATTTCAACACCTGTCAAACAATATGTATTACAAAGCATGTTTTAAGCAAGAGATCTACATGAATCTAAAAACCAGGAGAGGCTAATGTCTGATGAAGTAATATGTTCTCCCTGCCATTTTTATCCTTAATTACTTTCCCTAAACATGCTGTCGGGGAGATTGGTAATTTTTTAATATCAACTATGATTTTTTTTTCCATAAAGGAATTTCCACCATCCTTAGAGCTAATGCTTCTATACTTCAGAATTGTCAAGGAGTATTTCTGCCGGCTACTCCCTCTTAAAAATTACTAAACATATTCTGTGTGATGGATGTTGCTAGTATTAATGTTCATATAGAATTATATGAAAAAGCAATCTTTTTTTAAAGTTTTTTATTTTTCCCTTTCAAATTCATTCATAAATATACATTCGTATAATTGCTATTTAACATTTATCTGTTCATCATTAGCCTCTATATTCATTTTTACACACACACACACACACACACACACACACACACACACACACACCAGTTTGGGTCACTTTCTTGCCACCCTATTCCTCCATCTTATTTTGCAACAACCTTACTCCTTCCATCTTCTCAACCTCCCTTCTCTACTTTCTTCTTTCCTTTTCTCCTTCCTCCTTTCTTCTTCCCCTCTCTTTCCCCTCTCCTCCTTTCTCTTCTTTATTACCCTCTCTCCTATTCTTAAATTCCCTTACTTTCTCTGCTTTACAATTTCTTCCTCCCTCCTCATCCTCCATCCTTTCCGTTGTTGCCCTTACTTATTTATTTTCTCTGATGGGTTCTTAAGGTAGCGTTTCAGCAATCCCAACTTTATATTTTCATACGAATAATTTTCTGTGATTATATTTTATTTCTAATATTAGTTCCACTTATGTCATTTTTCCATTTGTATATTTACATTTTAATATTAAATATTAAATTAAAAGAGCAATCTTGACTTTGGATCAGAAGCTGGCTATATAACATCTCTATGCCCATGGATGCTGGAAGTTCTCCCTGGATTTTAGAAGAATAAAATGCCATGTGGTATGCTTAGAACCTTGCTGGAGGAGAAAAAAAAATCTCAACCAGGCTTGAGTAAGATCCAGTTGTGGTCACCACATTATAAAAAAGATGTGAAGACTCTAGAAAGACTGCAGAGAAGAGCAACCAAGATGATGAGGGGACTGGAGGCTAAAACAGTATGAAGAACAGTTGCAGGAACTGGGCATGGCTAATCTAGTGAAGAGAAGGACCAGGGGAGATATGAGAGCAGTCTTCCAATATTTGAGGGGCAACCATAGAGAGGAGGGGATCATGCTATTTTCCAAGGCACCTGAAGTCCAGGCAAGGAATAATGGATGGAAACTGAACAAGGAGAGATTCAACCTGGAAATACGAAGACATGTTCTATCAGTGAGAGCAATCAACCCATGGAACATAAGTTTTCTTCAGAAGTTGTGGGAGCTTCATCACTGGAAGCTTTCAAGAAGAGACTGGAAGCTTTCATCTGTCAGAAATGGTGTAGGGTAGGGGGTTGGATTGGATGACCTACAATGCCCCTTCCAGCTCTATTCATCTAGTAAAAGAATTACTGCATAATTATAAGGCCAGAAAAATGGAGCTATTTATCCACCTTTATGGTCTCTGCAGAGGCAGGCAGTGGTCCTGTTTTGGATGACCTCATCCTGGGAAGAAGGAAAACTTAGAGGCCAATATTAGATAAAATTTCTTTGAATTGCTTGGTGTTGGGATCCAGCAGTTCAGGTCCTGGGAAACAAAGAGTCTTGCTCAGTTGTCTGGGAAGAGTTCAAATCTATTGATCCTGATGAAGTTGACATAGTCCTCAAAGATCTGGTTCTTTGTGGGAGAGGATAGATTCATCATCCTTGAAGGAAGTGAGTGTCCACCTCTCCTGAAAAGAACATCCATGGAGCCAACCTGTCTATACTATTTTTGTCCACTCTCCAAATTTACTTTTTAGGGAAGGTTATTGAAAACATCTGGATACTTTGCAGTCACTGGAATGGGGCTGCCCTTGAAGAGTATTCGGAGACTTCAGCTTGTCCAGAACGCAGCGGCGCAAGCGATAGTGGGTGCACCTCGGTACACCCACGTTACACCTATCCTCCGCGAGCTGCACTGGCTGCCCATTGGGCTCCGGACTCGTTTCAAGGTGCTAGTCGTTACTTTTAAAGCCCTACATGGTATTGGACCTGGGTACTTGAGAGACCGCCTCCTGCCAATTACCTCCCTATGACCTATCAGATCCCATAGACTAGGCCTCCTCCGAATTCCATCTGCCAGCCAGTGTTGACTGGGCCTTCTCTGTGGCTGCTCCGGCCCTCTGGAACGATCTCCCTGTTGAGATCTGGACCCTCACCACCCTTTCAGCTTTCCGCAAAGCCACAAAGACCTGGTTGTTCCGGCCGGCCTGGGGCTGATGAAATTCCAGCCCCACTTGAATGTTGCAACTGTTGTGTATTTTAATTTATTTGTCATTTTAAGTTGTTTGTTTTTATTTTCCTATTTGTATCCCCTTTCCCCCTTGGTTGTTAGCCGCCCTGAATCCCTCGGGAATAGGGCGGCATACAAATTGAATAAACTACAACTACTACTACAACTAATTGGGAGGGGGCTAATAAATTACATCAACAAACAATCAATTGGTTGGCTTAGACCTCCAGGCAGGGCTTGGATCTTGGCTCAACCCTTATACAATATTCTGTGAGCAGAAAACAGTTGCCCTGTGATATAGCCAAACTTTTTCAAGCATTGTTTGTTCTGACCTAGTCTTCCCTAAGAAGCACAAAGTAGATTCCTGATCCCAACAAAACCCCTTTTATTAAGCAAATGCGAATTCCTCTCATTCACATTCAGCCAAGGCCTGGTAAACAGTCTTTCACAGGTGAAGGTATGACCATAGACCTTATCTAGCTTGGAAACTGGGCACAGAGTCTCTGAGATTCACAGAGAGATCTTCACACTCCTGAAATGAACAAATGAACTGTTTCCTGCAAAAGTCCACTCCCTTTTTGCTCCTCTTTTATTTCCTATGGGAGTGGCCATTCACCATCCATCCGTGGCTTTACTCCCAAGTTTACCCTGATTTCTCAAATGTTTTTTTTTTCTTCTGGCAGCTCTGCGCATGCTCACATTGGAAACAGGCTCCAGCTGTTCCTCTGCCTCACTGCTGTTCTAGCTCCAAAGGCAGCTGAGAACTGCCAGGCACCCTTGGCCCCACCTCTGCCTCCAATGGGCCCTCGTTTGAACCTTCCCAAGCCTCCAGGACTGGCCCATGTTCCTCCCCAACCTCCTCATTGTCCAACTCTGCTGCCAGCTCTGCTGGTGGACCACAAAATTGTTTTTCAATGGTGGCAACTTCAAGATGTGTGGACTTCAACTCCCAGAATTTCCTAACTGGCATTATTGCAGTGATAACAAAGTGGGGGGGAGTCATTTCCTGGACTCTATGAAGGTCATTGAAAATAGGTGCAGACCTGATTCTGAATGATCACAAACCCTCCCCCTTCTCCACCTAGTGTTATTAAAGGATGGAGAAGAAGGGTGACTTGAATGTCCAATTTCCACTTGGCTTTCAACCAGAGTCAACAAGCAGAACCACATTTTTGCTTCTGACAATCTGTCCCATAAAAAGAGATGGAAAACTATAATGTACATAATGTATTTAAATACATAGTAGATCAAGTAAGTGGGAAGGAAATGAAATGGATGAGAATTAATTCTGGGCATGCAGCGTAAGGGGGGAAAATGAAATTATATAGTTGCACAGCGGGTGCCTCTCCCTCTGGAGAAATTATACTCTTAAAAGTGTGGTTGGACTATTTAATGATTGGCAGATTTATGGAATTTTCTGTTAAGCACCCAGCCATTTTTATTATTGGGGAGACAAAACCACTGCATAACTCATAACACCGCCACAGTGCCTAACTTTTCTCATCTGTTTTCCTGGAGAATGTCTTTGTTGATATACTTATGCTACCTGTAGCAAAGCAGGATGCATAGGTTATAGCTGCTTTCAAGACGGTTATTTTTCTATAGCTTCTCCTATGCAGTTATATTCATTAATCGTTAGGAATGTGGATCGCTGGGTTTGGTTGGCCAAGGTAGGGGAGACTCTAGTCATTAGTAGCTACCTGACTCAGATATTTGAAGCAGAGGGATGATTTTTTTGGGACAGATTTGCCTGCAAAGGGTCAGGCATGAAAATCCAGGAGCCAGGATAGGGTTCAGAAGTACTACAAAGAGTTGTGGTTGCACAGTGGTTAGAGTGCAGTACTGCAGGCTACTGGCTGACTGCCGGCTGACTGCAATTTGGCAGTTTGAATCTCACCAGGCTCAAGGTTGACAGAGCCTTCCCTCCTTCTGAGGTGGGTCAACTGAGGACCCAGATTGTTGTGGGAAAGAGGCTGAGTCTGTAAACCACTTAGAGAGTGCTGCAAAGAACTGTATAGTAGTATCTAAGTCTAAGTGCTATTGCTCCAAGTTTATTTCTTGCTAGCTATACAAAATAAATAGTCAAGGGAAATTAGTGCTAGATAAAGAGTCAGTGTTATGGCTCCTCTCCTAACTTGAGAAAGTAAAGACTCTTGAAACGGATTATTTCAAAAGGAACCTTTAATCAGTCAGGATGGAAACCATTTGAAGCAAAGCAGCATCTGAAAACCTTTAGGCTATGCAAATGGGATTAAGCTGATAATGACCTCTCCCCTTTGTCCGAATGCAGATTCTGACCAATACACAATTCTTAACTCTTCTGTCCTGGGAGTCAATAAAGCACACATTCCCATGGCTATCTCTAGTTAGACATCAAAGTTATATATCCCACATGGCTACCATAAACATCCCTCCAGAGATGTTGGGACCTTCAGTCTCCCGGTGACAGGAAACCAGTTGTAAAGTTGTAAAACTTAGTTGTTTCAGATGTAGCTAATGATTTAACTCCGAGGCTCCCCTCCTCCCAATTGAATGGCAGTATCACTTTTAGGGATCTGGAGTCAGCAGACTTCAAGGTCTCTTACTGAGGTGTTGTTGTTGTTTTTAGTTGCAAAGTCGTGTCCGACCCATCGCGACCCCATAGACAGGCCTTCCTGTCCTCTACCATCCCTGGAACCCATTTAAGCTCATGCCGACTTCTTCAGTGATTCCATCCAGCCACCTCATTCTCTATAGTCCCCTTCTTCTTTTTCCCTCAGTCTTTCCCAGCATGAGGCTCTTCTCCAGTGAGTTGTTCCTTCTCATTAGGTGGCCAAAGTCTTTGAGTTTCCTCTTCAGGATCTGGCCTTCTAAAGAGCAGTCAGGATTTATCTCCTCTAGGACTGACCGGTTGGATCACCTTGCAGTCCAAGGGACTCGCAGGAGTCTTCTCCAGCTGATGATGCATTTGATCTCTCCCTTGGGCTCCGTCTGGTAATCTCCTACACATTGCTTCTGATTGCTACTCTGTCACCTATAGTAAGATGCTTCTTCTATCTCTTCAACTCTGTTGTTCCTTCTCCAGAGTGCTTCATTTCATCTGATCACTTTCCTTGCTCCTTTATTCACTTGCTCCTGGTTAGATGGATAGACTTTCCAACAGATGCTGAAAATACCTGTAGAACCTCAACAAGATCTGTGAGATTTTCTTTAAAATAAGTTACTTAAATGTAGACGTCTTTCAGAATTTTTGACCCAACACATCTTGTTTTGAGATCAAGTTTAAAATCTACATTTTGTTAAATAATCAATCATTGATATGACAGTCCTTTACCTCAATTTTTGCAGCCCCAGGATAACCAGCATTCATGATTTGAAGTCTGATTCTTTTAAATTTATATTGCAAATATGGCTAAATGTAGAGTTTAGATAAAATACTAGTCAGAAGAAAAACTTCTTTTGATTATACCTTTAGGACAATTGTTTAAAACAACAGTTCTCAGGCCTATAGATAATTTAGATGAAACTTCTGGAGAACTTTTTTTTCCGGAGTGACACAGAAAACTCAATTCAAATTTAGATGATTTTTAATATAATGCCAGTTGTTGCATGTTCAAGTCAGTACTTTTCCATAGATATTTCACAAAGCTGTCCCATTAATCATATATAATGCCAGAGCTAACATCTATCAAATTCTTAGGTTTCTTTAAAAAAAACCCTGAGCATACCAGTTCTCATAGTATTTAATAAGATATGCTTTTCGGCTAAATATCTGTTATGTGGGGATTATATTATATATTCATGAATTCCTAAGAAAAAATTGACAGCATGTTGGAGCATTCAGCAAACTGGACAGAAACATTGTTATTGTGACATGAAATTTCAGATATAAATGTTCATTTATTTATTTTTCAAAAAAAGTTTTTTTATTTTTAATCTCCTACATATACATTCTCATAATTATTATTAGCAATGTGTATTAGCACTTTTAAATATTCATTTTTCCATATAAAAGTTGAAATATATAATCAGGATTGCTTTGCTTACCATCCCTTACACCTTTTTTTTATATTACCACAACCCTGCTTTTCTTTCCTTTTTTCCCTTCCTCCCTTTTTCTCTACTTTCTTCTTTCCTCCTCTTCTTTCCCTTTAATTCTTCTCCTTCTTCTCCCCCACTCCTCTCCTCTTCTTCCACTTCCTACCCTCTCTCTTACTCTTACTTCTCCTCCCTGTCTTCCTCTACTTTCCTCTTTCTTCTTTCCCGCTCTTTCCCTCTCCTTTTCCTATCTTTCTTCTCTTTCTTCTTTCTATTGTTTTCCCTCTTGTTGTGATTGCATATTTTCCTCTTCCATCTGGCATATTTTCAGGATGATATTCCAGCAAACCCAGTTCTCTTTTTACATTTACCATTTTACATTCTCTTTTCCTCATTATATTTTCCAATTATTTACACATACCTCATCCTTTGAACATATATTTGTATATTAGTACTTTTCTATTTCATTCCTTTTCTCTCCTTTTTCAATATGTTCATTTAGAGCAGGGATGTCAAACTCGACTTCATTGAGGGCCTCATCAGCTTTGTGTTTGACCTTGAGGGGGGGGTGCGTGGCCAAGGTAGGCATGGTAGACTCATGTCGGAGGCACTTATGGTGGCCCAAGTGCTCTGCCTTCAAAATGGGGCTCCTGTGCCAGTTCTTCACTGTTTCCAGGGCAGTCCTGCTGGCCAGATCTAAGCATCCTGCGGGCTGGATCCAGCCCCTGGGCCTTGAGTTTGACACCCCTGATTTAGAGGTATGAAATGAGTAGGAATTGGAGCTGATCCAGATAAATGTATTCTAATTGGAAACTTTAGACTGGAATATTATGTCTCCACGTTGAACATCTCTATAAGTAAAGTTGATTTTTCCCCCTTTGAATCAGTCTCTGTTGACGGGTGAACAATTTTTTTAGAATAAATTTTATGCATAGACACTTTTTTTGAAAAACAGTGCATTGTCAGGGTATACCATTTACAAATAAAAAAGACAAAAAAATGGTGTTAAGTATTGACATACAAGCTAGTAACAATAATAATGATATAGTAACAATGGTAATAATATAACCAAAAAGCTCTTAGCTAGGTTTCTTCTTATATTAAAGTATTGTAATTATTTACCCATTTGTTTTCAGTTCTAACATTTATGAAATTACTTTTCTCCAATTCCTACCTCTTGCTTCTATCGATTCATAGAACTTATTCCAAATCATACAATATTCTGTATCTTCTTGATCTTTAATTTTAAAGGTTAATCAATTTCGGCACAATCAAAAAAATTTCGGATTACAGCCTCCTCTGGTGGGATATTCACATTTTCCCAATATTTAGCATATATGATCCTTGCTGCTGCCAGTATGTGTAAAACTAAATATGTGGTCCCTTTATCATTTTTAACATCAGAATAAAACCAATTCTATGTTTCCCATACTAAACTGAGGACAAAATACCAAGATCAGATTTAACTCTAGGGACAACAATTTATGACAAAGTTTTGTTTTCTTTGAATCTATTTCTTTTTTATATCAGTTTTATATATTTGACATGGTCAATTGACTTAATAAAGTTTTCTTCTTCTACTAAACTGTAGGAGAATAATGCTTTTGCTCCCTAATGAAGTATCAGGTCAAATTAGATTACTTGGAGTCATGTAGGACAGATTAGATTATTTCTACAGCTCTCAACCAGACCTCTTAATTACACAGGATATTTTCTGCATCTCCCAATAATAATTGATGTATGAGGCACAGATGAGATGGATTAGCTCTTTGCAAGCAAAAAAATAAAATAAAACCCCCCACTTGATTGTTATTTCATCTAAAAGAATGAACCCATAGCATATTCCAGACATGTAAACAAGGTAATTCTTCTCTTTCTAGGATGCTGTTTGGCTGCCTCATATATTACTTTTCTGTATTATGTGCTGCACAATCTTATACACATTTTTCACTAGTAAGTGTGACTGAATTCCATTGGCATTTTCTTCCCAGGTGTGTGTGTGTGTGTGTGTGTGTGTGTGTGTGTGTGTGTGTGTGTGTGTAATGCAGTCTTAGAACGATAACCTGACCAGAAACATTCATTTAAATTAATGACTACCGAGCAGTAATTCCCATTTCTTATAATGAGGTTTTTTCCCCTGATGTGTTGGTTTCTACTTCTACTTCTCTCCACAGCCAACATGGGCAAAATTAATTGGGACTTGGCAACCAGAGTCTTTGGTGTGTGCCAGACTGGAAAAGTTAGCTACGCTATAAGATTACAACTCTATTTTATTTTATTTTAATTATCCTTTACATAAGTTATTTTTGGAATGGCTTCTTCGTTGCTGGGATGTGATGACATCTTTCATGGTTGTACTAGGGGGCACACTGTCTATATTGTTTATTTCCACTTGCATAGCTATATCTTTCTGCCTTTCACTGGAGATCTTTACGGCCATTGGCTACCTTTCAAAACTTCAGGTTTTCCCCTGTGAGACATCTCACCTGTCACACACACTAGCATTAAAGTCATGTTAGTCCATTTTTGAGAATCTCTGTCTGAGATGGAAGGTGGGATGTTTGGAAGACATGAATGACTTTTTGAACTGGGGGACTTGAGAATGGAGTTTTTTTCTGTGCTATCGAAGGTATTAGGAAGAAGCAGTACAAAAATACAGTATTTTCCCAAAAATAAGACAGGGTCTTATTTTCTTTTGATCCCCAAAGTAAGCGCTTGGCCTTATTTTCAGGGAGGTCATTATTTTTGAGGTGCAGGAGGCAGTGAGCATGGTCGCCTCATGGCTGCTGCTGTGTTGCAATATTCTCAGGGAGGGCTTATTTTAGTGCCAGACTAAATGCCATAACAAGCTCCCCAGGCTTGTTATCAGGGGAGGTCTTATTTTCAGGGAAACAGGATAATAGGACATTGACATTATTTTCTGCCCAGGATTAACATGGTTTTTCTTCAGCATTCTTCTCATCCCTGTCAACCATTGCAATAAAAATGTACAGTGAGAATGTAAAAGTTTGGGCTTTTGCATATGTTATGTTACTAATTAGCTGAACAGACTCTTACTTGTTTATGGCAATGAGGCTTGAAATATAGAATGTTTTGCGTGAATGTTGGATAAAAGGTTGAATGAGATAAGAGGTATGTGATAGAGTATAGTGGGGAGGTGGATCCCCAGATGAGCAAGTTGCACATAAAGATGAAGAAATAATAGAGTGAGTGAAATTTTATATATATATATATATATATATATATATGTGTGTGTGTGTGTGTGTGTGTGTGTGTGTGTGTGTTATTTACTAAAGTTGTGGAAATCAAGACATAAAGCTTGACATCTAACAGATTGTTTCTTCCCAACCATTTCTGACCTCCAATATTTATTTATGTATAAGTTTTGTGTGGCACCCACCTCATCTTGAGGTGACTGTGGCCAGCTTAGAAAGCATTGAAACCAGTAAACAGTAAGATGATAAAACAATAAATAATAAAAATGGTGATGATTTATCATTAAAAGTTGGGTGGAGAAGGATGTTCTAGTAGAATTAGTACTCTCCAAAATCCATCCATTAAATGTTGTTGTCTTTTGAGAGTTAGGATATCTGCATGCTTGGTTGTTATCCCCCACCCTCTGGAAAAATAACACCCACCCCCCAAAGATAAAGATGATATAACAATTTTGAAATGGATGGAAACTCCTACAGCCATTTTCCATTTCCCAAGTTGCCATACTGTTCGGGGAGGGGAGAGAGGAACAGGATGTGGAGTAGCCAAAACAACCTACTATCTAGTGGGAACCAATGTCATTCCCAACAGGTGCTGGCCAGAGACTGGAACTGGTTTGCCAAGGAGATGCCAGAACACCTAATTGGACAATATGACTAGGGGAGGGGGACTATCTAACATTTAATTATACTGAAAATGTGGGTCAAAGGTAGAGCTGGTTTTAAGTTCATTCATGCCAAAATGATGTACTCAATAAAGCAGTTCTTTGAGGAAGCTGAATGTCTTGGAGTGCTGAATCATTTGGGTCCATTATTCAGAACCTTGACATGATGTCCTCTCTCCTAAGGTTCTTTGAAAGCTTTGAAAACTTGGATTTTGTCCAGACTTTATGATTTTGTCCACCTCAGTATGACCCCAATTGGGTTCACTTAGAATAACAGTGTTGGAAGGGACCTGGGAGGTCTTCTAGTCCAAACCCCTGCTTAGGTAGGAAACCCTATATCATTTCAGACAAATGCGGGTCCAACCTCTTCTTAAAAACTTCCAGTGTTGGAGCATTCACAACTTCTGGAGGCAAGCTGTTCCACTGATTAATTGTTCTGTCAGGAACTTTCTCCTTAGTCTTAAGTTGCTTAACTCCTTCATTAGTTTCCACCCATTGCGTCTTGTCCTGCCCTCAAGTGCTTTGGAAAATAGCTTGACTCTGTCTTCTTTGTGGTTGTCCCTGAGACATCGGAAAACTGCTATGATGTCTCTCATAGTCCTTCTTAAAGGACTAGAGGTGACTTAAATATATTTCAATAAATAAATAAGACACAAGATGCTGGCGGAATGGTAAATGGTTCCGTGTCGTTTGCCCAGAAGGAAAAATGTTTTTCTTTTTTAAAGTAACTGTGCTGAAGAGTGTGATTTTGCCCACATGGTTAGCAAGAGCCGAGCATGTCACAAGCTGATTTAAGTTTGGTGCAATGGGAATGAGGTAATTAACAAGTGTGCCAGGCAGAGGAGATAGGGTCAAGAATGTGAGTGGATTGAGTACAAATGTGAGTGACCAGTGCAAAAGAAAAGGTCACACCATGAGAATGAATGAGGCTCAAGTTGTAAAATAAATGCGTGAAAGAAGTGTGAAAGGGTTGAGATGAAGGGGAGGCTTGAGAAAGTTGTGCTTCGGAAGCAAGGATGGGGAGTCATGGAGAAGGACTCAATGGGATACTGTAAACCAGTGGCAGATACAAGGTTTTTTTCTCCCTTTATGTCATGCCAGACAAATTCTTTGTCTTGCTAGTTTTACACCTTTTTCTTCGCTCTATATAATATTGCACATCCCAACTGAGTGGGGTGATGGGTTTAGATACATGTCAGTTTTTATAAGAGTAGAAAATATAAAACATCTCAATCGGTTATTTCAACCGTTGGAGAAAAACAAATCACAATCTGTTGACTCTCCAATTCAGGCAACTGGAAACACTTCAGGTGCAGAGCACTAGCAATCTTTTCCTGGTTTTTGTTTTAAAACAATCCAAAATAAGCGAATTTAAAAGATTCGTTATAAAACCATGTGGAAGTGGGAGGTCAGAGAAGAAGGGGAAAACCCTTGAGAAAACCCACATCAATTCCTATTTTTATTCTGAATTATTATTATTTTTGCTACATTCGTCATTCATTGCTTTCTCAGTTTTAGTGTTGATGCAGTCGGCTGTTTTGTCTGCCATCTTTGTCTTCTAAAGTTCTATTTTTGTTATATTCAAGCTTCTGTCCTGTTTTCTTTCTACATTATTGTGATTTGTCTTGTCCTGTAGCTTTCTCTACATCCTAACGGCCTGCCTACCCTTAATGTATAGCTTTCTGATATTTTTAGACTTTATTTTCTTATGACCTATAATTGCTACATAAATTTCTCTCCTACCTTCCACCTCTGTTAGATATGACAGACAGACAGACAGACTCTACTCTCATCTATCTATCTCTCATCTATCAATTTTACTCCATCTATCTATCTATCTATCTATCTATCTATCTATCTATCTATCTATCTATCTATCTATCTATCTATCATCATCATCATCATCTATCTATATCTATATCTATATCTATATCTATCTATCTATCTATCTATCTATCTATCTATCTATCTATCATCTATCAATCTTACTCCTATCCATCCATCCATCCATCCATTCATCCATCCATTCATCCATCCATCCATCCATCCATCCATCCATCCATCCATCCATCTCCTGTCTGTCTGTCTGTCTGTCTGTCTGTCTAGCCAATTACCTCCCAAAGACCCGTCAGATCTCACAGGGTCGGCCTCCTCCGGGTTCCGTCCACTAGCCAATGCCATCTGGCTACTACCCGGGGGAGGGCCTTCTCTGTAGCAGCTCCGGCCCTTTGGAATGAACTCCCCGCGGAGATTCGGACCCTCACCTCTCTCCAGGCCTTCCGGAAAGCCGTCAAAACCTGGCTGTGCCGGCAGGCCTGGGGTTGATGAGTTCCCCTCCCCTCTCGACTGGTATGGCTGTGTGACTTTTGTGTATTTTAATTATGTGTACTGTTGTTTATGTTCCCTCTCCCCCTCTGAGTTGTTCGCTGCCCTGAGTCCCTCCTGGAGAAGGGCGGCATACAAATAAACCAAATACAAATACAAATACAAATATCTATTTATCTATCTATCTATCTATCTATCTATCTATCTATCTATCTATCTATCTATCCATCCATCCATCCATCCATCCATCCATCCATCCATCCATCCATCCATCCATCCATCCATCCATCCATCCATCTATCTATCATCTCTGTCTGCCTGCCTGTCTGTCTGTCTGTCTGTCACTGTGGCAAAAATAGAAGATATGTATTTTCCCTTACAATATGCAGCTTCTTTCTATCATTAGTGAATTAAACTAGGTTCATATTAGTTTTCAACTCTTTGTCTTCTTTGGCCCCAGGTTTTCAAAATTGTGCAAATCTTCTGGGCTCCTTTTCAGTTTCCCAGGTTTTTTTTTTTTTTTTTTTGAGCAATCAAAATTATCTTTCTGAAGAATCCATTCAAAAGAATTAAATAGTGGAGCAACTACTGCCACTAAATGGCAACAGGACTTTCATGGTCTTGTTAAAGATTGGAGTTAAACCAAGCAATCTTATTTTCAACACCTCGCCTATTGACATTTTTATGTAAATACCAATAGGGTTTGAAAAGTCACACGTGATCTTGCATATTATTTGCATAAAAAATTGCCATGTCAAAAAAGATAAAAAAAAACAACACCTTAATAATCTCTTGTGGTGGTTACCTCTGTTTTAATTATATATGGGACAGAGTTTTAACACTGTTTTAATGTTAATTTTTTGTCCAGTGACCTACTGATTTAAGATTGATTAATAAAATAAACAAGAAATTTAAAAAGATTTTCTCGGCATTACCAATGAATTGCGAGAATATAGCACATAGGGTTGAAAGGGACTTCAAAGGTCTTCTAGTCCAACCTCCTGCTCAGGTTAGAAGACCTTATACCCTCTTGGTCAAAAGGTTGTCTAGTCTATTTTTTAAAACCTCCAGTGATGGAGCACCCACAACTCTGGGACGCAAGCAGTTCCACTGATTTATTATTCTCACTCTCAGAAAATTTATCCTTACTTCCTGGTTGGATCTTTCTTTAACAAGCTTGCTTAGGGGGCTGGACTAAAAGACCTCCAAGCTCCTGTCTGGTCCTGTCCCATGCTGTGCTGGTTTGTCCTACTCAGGCATGAAACACTCTAATCTTCACTTCCAGTTCAGAACTGGGAGCGCTCGAATGCGGCACTTCTGTGCATGCGCAGAACCTTCTGCAAATGTGCAGAGCTTCTATGATGATGTCTGGGCAGGTGGGCAGAGCCTCCTGTTGCCAGTGGCAGAATACCATCTCTGGTCCTGTCCTGTCCTTGTCCTTGTCCTTGTACTTGTCCTTATCCTTATCCTTATCCTTACCCTTACCCTTACCCTTACCCTTACCCTTACCCTTACCCTTACCCTTACCCTTATCCTTATCCTTAACCTTAACCTTAACCTTAACCTTAACCTTATCCTATCCTTATCCTATCCTTATCCTATTCTATCCTATCCTATCCTATCCTATCCTTATCCTTATCCTATCCTATCCTATCCTTATCCTTATCCTATCCTATCCTTATCCTATCCTTATCCTATCCTTATTTTATCCTATCCTTATCCTATCCTATCCTTATCCTTATCCTTTCCTATCCTTATCCTTATCCTATCCTATCCTATCCTATCCTATCCTATCCTATCCTATCCTATCCTTATCCTGTCCTGTCCTGTCCTATCCCATCCCATCCCATCCCATCCTTATCCTATCCTATCTTCCACCTTTTACTCCTTGTCCTACCCTCTAGTCCTTTGAAGAATAAGACAAATCAGTTCTTTTCTGTGAATTCTGTAAGGTGTCAATAAATATATATTTATAAATATATTTTGCCTTATAAATGCATTTTGCCAATACATTTCAAGTTGTTATAACTTAATTGATCATCTAGACATGAATGTATGAAGCCACCTAGTTAGTGCGATTGGTAAACCATAGTTCATGGGTTATTGTGTCAAGAAGATCTGTAATTTCTGTTAGTCTTTCTCTCGGATATGTTGATGTGGCTGCCTTGTGTAGGCTACCAGTATTTTCAAGTTTTCATTATTCACTGCAAGAAAAGTTTTTTTTTTTTTTAAAAAAAAAAGCTGTTTCTATAATACTTAAAAATCTCTAAAAAAAAAAACCTTCAAGTGTAGTTACTGGTCATATAGTAGAATCATTAGGATTCAATACTGATGGCTAATCTTTTTGTTGTCACATGCCAAAAACATGTGCACATACCCATAATGCAAAGTGTGCACGAAACTCCCCATGTGCCCCCCACAGGCATGCCCATGTGACCTCCCCTGCATGCGCCGTGGACTCCCATGCATGCATGTGCAACTCCCATGCATGCATGTGTGACCCCTCTGCACACACGCCGCCTCCACTGCATGTGCGGCAGAGACCCAAAAACCAGCTGGCTGACAGGAGGTGCATGCACATGCATTGTGGAGCTAAGCTTGGGTGATGAGTCACGTGCCCACAGAGAGAGTGCTGAATGCCATCTGTGGCAAGCATGCCATAGGTTCACCCCCACGGGTCTATGATGAGTAGAATGTCTCCCCACTTTAGTTATGGCTTTATATTTTAAATTTTATTTTATCCTTAGGAAACATACTCTGGATGTTTTATTGTACATACTTAATTACTGTAAACTGCTGAGAGTTGCATTGGTTATAAATTTGATAGGTCAACAAACAAAGGAATTGCTCACAATTAAACACAACTTCTCTGTCATTAATTCTCTCCCTTATATACATGTGCAATTTAAGTATTCCAATCCTCTCCTTTGCTGCTTTTTTCCATTGAATTTGAAATTGGTTCTGAAAGCAAGTTCAGTGATTCATGATGAACCTTAATAAAACAAATATTTTCAGGAAGCACAACTGCTTATTATTACGCTATGAGGCATCGCTGAAGTGTGAATTTTGCATATTGGTGTATTATTCCACTGACACAAGAAAAACCCGTATCCATGCGGACATGCCTTTAGCATTTGTTTTAGGCACACCAAGCCATATTCCAGAATATTTGTATGATAATAAAGTCCAGAAATCTCTGATGGTTGAGGTGGAACAAAAATATTTAAGTATTCTGTTTTGTTTATTTTAATAGTGCTTGTTACACTCATGCATGCATACACATGGATTTAAAAAAAACATAATCAAACAGCCATGTTTTGAAAGCCTTTCTGAAAATTAGAAGCATCAGGAACAACGGAACATGTTAAGGATATTATCAGGGAATTCTCTCTCTATATATATAAATGGCTGTGTGTGTGTATGTTCCAGCATAACTCTGGAACGCCTCGAACAATTTCAACCAAACTTGGTACACAGATGACTTACTCTTGGGAGACAAATACTGTGGTGGTAAGACACCCAAAAACCCCTTCGGAGTGTGTGTTCTGTTAAGAACAGCCTGTTCTGCCTTAAAATGGCTTCTACTGTGCAGCGCAGTAGAGTTGCCGTGGTAACAGCTTTACAATACTCCACAAGGGGGTTCCCTCTGGTAAGGGGGAAAATCCAATATTAGAAATTATTTGATCCAAACATTTTATCCCTATAAGTAAATACCCAGGCAACGCCAGGTTAACGGCTAATCACTGACTAAACTTTTAAATGCTCTCAAGACATTCCCAGAACTCCTCATCCAGGTCACAAGTAGTTCTTGACTTGACAGAAATTTTGGGCTGAATTGTGGTCATGAGGGGAGAGCTTTGTTAAGTGAGTTTTGCCCTATTTTGTGACCTTTCTTTCCACAGTTGTTAAGCCTGTCACTGAAGTTGATAAGTTGGTACTGTGAAACTGGCTTCCCCATCGACTTTTCTTGTCAGAAGTTTACAAAAGGGGATCCCGTGATCCCAGGATGCTTCAAGGGTCATCAACAGTCATCAATATGAGTCGCTTGCCAAGCATCTGAATTTAGAACACGTGATCATTGGGGGGGGGAGGGGTTGCAAAGGCCGTGACTATGAAAAAGTCACATTTTTCAATGCTGTTGTAACTATGAATAGTCATTAAATGAACTGTTCTTAGTCAAGGACTAGAACTAGAACTAAGTCCACACATCTGAAAAAAATGCTCACTTTAAGGAAGACTGGGTTTTTTAAAAAATAAATAATACTGAGTATTGGGTGAAGTAGGATGGAGCGGGGGAATGGATTGATAGATCTGGAATGGTTCCTAAATGACCAACTGGGCTACCAGGGTCTGCACATGGCCATAATTAAGCTTGGAATTATGGTCATGAGCACTGGTTCTCGAGAACTGGTCAGAGCAGGTTCTGACCAGTTCTCGAGAACCAGTAGCGGAAGTTTTGAGCAGTTCAGAGAACCAGTAAATACCACCTCTGGCTGGCCCCGCCCCCATCTATTCTCTGCCTCCCAAGTCCCAGCTGATCAGGAGGGAATGGGGATTTTGCAGTATCCTTCCCCTGATACACCCACCACAGAACCATTATTAAAAAAAATTGAATCCACCACTGGTCATAAGCCATTGTGATCATAGGATGAACCATTTCTTGAACTTAATGTCTTGACATTTTTTGTAGCAATCGTTTAACAAACACCATGGTCATTAAGCAAACACAACAGTTATTCAGCAAATTCATTTTCCTCAAACGGCCCTTTTTTGGCCAGAAACTGCAAGCAAACACCAGAAACCAGCAAAAAGGTCTCAAATTATGGTCCCAAAAGCACAGGATGTTGTGAATGGCTGTAAAGGCGAGACAGTTGCCAGGTGCCCAAAATGCAATAAGGGGACCGAGGGAAGCATGCGACCATAATGAGGTTGAAAAGAGGTAGTAATAGCTCTGGAGGGGGTCCGTCATAACATTGAATTTCGCTAAGCAGCTGTTGGTAAGTCACAGGATACCTGTACATGCAAACCATACATCGAGGGGTGGGATTCAGCCAGTCTGGGCGAACCAGGCGTTAATTTTAATCTGGCTTGCTGAACCGGTAGTTTTAAGGCCTGGCTGACCCTGCTCACCCTGCCCCTCCCAGGGGTCTCCAAGCAGCCCCTTTTGGATGCGAAGTAAGTGCAGGGCCTGCATGGAGGCTCTGGGAGGGCAAACAATGGGCCAACCGGAAGTACCAGAAGTCCAAAAACAGGCCTGCTTCTGGCTCCGGAGGGCTTCCGGAGCCCGGGTGAGGCAGTTTTCGCCCTCCCAGAGGCTCAAAAAGAACCTCCAGAGCCGAGAGAGGGTGAAAATGCCCCCCCTCTCCCGCCATGATGCAGTAGATTGACTAGGCCACACCCCCATGGCTGCACTCACCCAGCAACCGGGCAGAGAACCGGCTGCTAAATTTTTTCAATCCCTACATACATCTGAATGAAAATGCAAGTGTAGCAGTTTCCAAAACCGAGTATTTTCTCTAAACAGTGCTTGGCTGAGAGCAGGGGATAAAAAATAATGAATGGATGCTGAATATTGGGAGATGATGCTCGCTTATAGCGCAGGTCGGTGTCTCTAAATGAATTATAGGCCTCCTGCACTTAAGCACTCTTCTGTACATTACATTTTGGTCTGATTCATTTTTGAGAAAGTCATTGCAAAATATTTAACAAATGGAAATGGGGGAAAAAAGACAGCTTAAACTGGATCATGATTCAAAATGTCTGCTGACCTTTTCAATTTATTATTAAAAATAATGATTCCCCGATATAGCAAATAATATATTAGTATTGCAATCTATGCACCAAGCCAGTTCTTAATGTACTGAAGACTTTGATACTCATTTAGCAAAGAAGAACAAAATAATTTGAAGTGCTGAAGGAAGAGAAAAATATGCGAACAAATCTTTATTTCCTCAGAAAATGGAAGGTTCTGTGTTAAATGTTATTCTGTGCAGGTCTTACATTTGTTCAGGGGTCCAACAAGGAGGTTTCTAAGAGCTATTTTTAATAGAATTAAGTCTGTGAATGAAATATGATTTTCAAAATATTATTTTCTTTCCTTCCTTGCTTTATATGTACATGAAATATTTTAACATTTAGATCAGAAACAATAATAATTCTCCTAGTATTCAAAAGTATTTACAATGGCATCTTAAGGCACATACTCTTATTATTTTTTTTTAAAAAAAATACTAACTTATAGTTAGGAAGGACATTTAAAAGTCTGTTTGTTAATCAAGGGAGAAAGGAATAAGTTTAATAAGCCACATTATTACAAGATAAAGCTCAGTTCTGAACCTCAGTAGGGGTAGTAAAATTTGATTAGCCTGAAATAGGAATGGAAGTTTGCAAAATGCTGCATTCAATTGATGTTTGCAAAACACTTCATTAACAGTTGGATTTTTCCAGTCATGTCTTATAAATAGTTAGGCAGCTTCCCCTTAAATCAAAAGAGAACGTATCAAGAAAAAAAAATTTTGTTGATAAAACCCAGTGGCCAAAATTATGTAACCTAACACCACTTTCCTTGAAGTAAATCTGACTACTGAGAGTGTAGAACTATAGCTATTTATGTTTGGTAGGAACAGGGTAAAAATGGTTTTATGTAGAATCTGTCAATACATTTATTTATCTACAAATGATGGAATCTGTTTAACACTGTTCTTGAGCACTGGGCTCTATCCAACCAAATGCGATTCAGTGGTGAAAAAGCTTCTACACTTAGACAAGAAAAAAAACAAACAACTGCATGCAAATAGAATAGGTGGTGCCTGGCTCAACAGTAGTAACTGTAAGAGAGATCTGGGAGTCCTAATGGGCAATGACTTAACTATGAGCCAGCAGTGTGTTGCAGCTGCCAAAAAAGCCAATGCAATCCTGGGCTGCATCAACAGAGGGATAGTATCAAGATGTTGTGAAGTGTTAGTACTTGTTTATACTCCTTTGTTAAGACTACACTTGGAATACTGCATCCCATTTTGCTCACACTAATACAAAAAAGATGTTGAAAGAGTAGAAAGAGTGCAGAGAAGAGCAACAAAGATGAATTGGGGACCAGAGGCTAAAACATACAATGAACAGTTGTGGGAACTGGGTATGACTGGCCTAATGAAGAGAAGGATTAGGGCTAACGTTATATCAGCCTTCCAATATTTGAGGAGCTGGCACAGAGAAGAGGGGGTCAAGGTCAACCTATCCTCAAAAGCACAAGAAGTAATGGATGGAAGCTTTTTAGTTATCCAATTAATCATTGATGCTGAGCATGCCAATTGCCAGGCACCAAAACTTTGATCATCTCCTCCTCCTCCTCCTCCTCCTCCTCCTCCTCCTCCTCCTCCTCCTCCTCCTCCTCCTCCTCCTCCTCCTCCTCCTCCTCCTCCTTCCAATACAATACAATAGCAGAGTTGGAAGGGACCTTGGAGGTCTTCTAGTCTAACCCCCTGTCCAGGCAGGAAACCCTATACTGTTTCAGACAAATAGCTATCCAACATCTTCTTAAAGACTTCCAGTGTTGGGGCATTCACAACTTCTGGAGGCAAGTTGTTGTTGTTGTTGTTGTTGTTGTTGTTGTTGTTCTTCTTCTTCTTCTTCTTCTTCTTCTTCTTCTTCTTCTTCTTCTTCTTCTTCTTCTTCTTCTTCTTCTTCTTCTTCTCCTTCTCCTTCTCCTTCTCCTTCTCCTTCTCCATCTCCTTCTCCTTCTCCTCCTCCTCCTCCTCCTCCTCCTCCTCCTCCTCCTCCTCCTCCTCCTCCTCCTTTCTGTAGGTACAAGGTCTGCTTTTTGGATCATTAAACACCACTTTGCATGGTCAGCTGCATCTCCAGGGCACAGGCCTGCAGTTTGTATATCTTTGTTGTAGGTGTCTTGCCATCTCTGTTTTGGATGCCCGCAAGGTTGCCGGCCATTGACTTCTAGTTGGTAGGCAGTCTTGGCCACGGTGGAAGGTGCTGGTCTCTGGACATGTCCATACCAATGGAGCTGGCCTTCTCTGTAATTGATGTCACATCAAAATGCTGACCAAAACTTTGATCACAAGACCATGGGGATAATTCAATGCTTATACACTAGGACTAATTTTAAGGTTTTTTCCCCCGGTGCCGTTGTAACTTTGAACAGTTACTAAACAAATGGTTTTAAGTCAATTGCCTATAACTGGCAATGCTACACCAACCTAATAGTTACGTTCAGTCTGATATTTTATGTAAAAGAAAGCACCCGATATGACAAAGGACAGGGAAAACCAGCTTCAGTATCGCCACATCCAAGAAGATCTGATCTAATGTTGCTGTGGGTTCCGGCCTCCTTGTCCCCTTTTATTTCCTTCCTCCTGTTCTCTTAGAGATGACAGTTTTGAAAGTGATGCATATTTCTTGATAGCCTGACTCTTCTGCTTAATTTGCTTCATATTCTTCCATTAATTTTGCTTGCTTCTGATTCTGCTGGAAGGCAGATTTGTTCAGCTAAAATGATGATAACAAATGAAGGCAGCGGTCCATATCTTCAACCGAAGTTGATCTAAGAGCTGTCACAATATTTCTTATTTTCACTCTTTCACTTACCCATTTCTCGGAGCCATGAAAACTCCACAGATGCAAGTGTTGGCTCAGAGCTATTGTGCATCGGAGGTGAGTTTTCCCACTGTTCATTTCATAGGCTCTAGGCAAAATCACATTCTTTGCAGATCGGCAGAGGTGAAAAAAGATCTTCTATTCCACCATCTACTTATCAGTAGGACTACTTTTTAAGGTAAAGGCTTAAAAATAAAGGTTTCCTTTGCGCATACATATGTGCTAGTTGTTCCTGAGTCTAGGGGGCAGTGCTCATCTCTGTTTCAAAGCCGAAGAACCAGCACTGTATGAAGATGTCTCCATGGTCATGTGGCTGTCTTGACTAAACACTGAAGGCACATGGAACGCTGTTACCTTCCCACCAAAGGTGGTCCCTCTTTTTCTATTTGCATATTTATGTGCTTTCGAACTGGCAGGTTGGCAGAAGCTGGGACAAGTAACGGGAGCTCACTCTGTTACACAGCGCTAGGGATTTGAACTGCCAAACTGACGACCTTCCTGATCAACAAGCTCAGTGTCTTAGCAACTGAGCCATCACATCCCATAAAGGCTTAGCCAGTAGTAATTATCGGTTTTCCTGTTTATAGAGCTGGAAAGGCATTTCATCTAAAGCTCACTCCAATACCTTCTGAGCCATGCGTTCTACTTCTCCCAATAGTGGAGTAGTTGAAGCGAGCTTAGCTTTTGTATAGGAATGATCTTATTCAGAAGGAGAGAACAATGGAGACTTATGGAGGGACAAACATTTGATAGTTATCAAAATCCTTAAACCACAGGTAGTATGACTTTGGTGCTCTTTGGGTAGATGCAAAAGTCAGACTTCTATTTCTTTTAACCACTAGACTCAAGAAGATTTCAGTTATCTCCAACTGGTAGACTTGTAGCTCTCTTAATTTAAAAAAAGAAGATCTGATCTTGATAGAAGTAACATTCTCCCCACATAGACAACACCCTCAAAACAAGAGAGAACAATCAACAATATAGGATGAACATTCATTTTTGTTTTGAACGAAAGGACTGTGTGGCACACTGGAGCTAGGTAGTAGGTTTGGCAAAATAGCACATTAATTGAGATCCTAAGGTCTGTAAGCAGATCAATGCTCCAAACTGAATAGATTTGTGTTCCTTATGCAAGAAATCTTGTCAACCAACCAGCTAATGTCTATGGCAGGGGTGTCAAACTCAATTTCATTGAGGGACACATCAGGACTGTGGTTGACCTCAGGGACCCAGGTGGGCATGGTAGACTGGTGGGCATGGCTGACTGGATGGGCATGGCCAGCTTGATGCCATTCCCCAACCTGCTGGCATGTTTCCTCTTCACACTGGGTAGACGGGGCTGAAGCCACGCTGGCCCAATGTTTCTTCTTCACATTGGGTAGACTGGGCCAATCGATGTGGGCCAGCCACTTACATTTTCCAGCATGGCCACATGGGCTGGATCTGAGCACATTGTGGGCTGAATCTGGCCCACAGGCCTTGGGTTTGACACCCCTGATCTATGGAGATTCTCAGTCATCCAGGTCATGGTTGTCCCAAAGGTGCTTTTTTCAAGAGGCAACACTTGAAAATCCATAAAGTCCACTTGCCCCTTGAAAAAATCACCTAGCTAATGCTTAGAGAACAGATCTGTATTCCTGTATTAAGTTTTCCTCTTAAAATGAGTTTTGCTGGTTAACTATGGGCTATCTTTACAGTTTGGTTCCCCAGCACCACCTAACTGAAGGAAAGTCCTTAACGGCCATATTTCATATAAAGGTGAGGTTTAAAGGAGTGATGAAAGAAGGAGAGAACAACTTTGCAAATAGCAATAGCAATAGCAGTTAGACTTATATACCGCTTCATAGGGCTTTCAGCCCTCTCTAAGCGGTTTACAGAGTCAGCATATTGCCCCCAACAACAATCCGGGTCCAGCAAAAAATAGGGGAAGGGCTATAAATGTATGCCATGCTCTTAAAATGATTTATGATTGTATGGTTTGCTATTGATTTTGGTTTTGCCCTAAATATTTAAGTGACCCCCCCCCCAAAAAAAGAGCAAGAGTGTCTATTACGGATCTTATAACATAAATCACAGAGTCCCTTATCTTTTCCCCTTCGCCCGATAATGATATTCAGAAGCAATTGTTGCTACGATTAATCAATGATTTCACACTGTAAAAAAGTAAAGGGATGATAATGCTGCTCTAAACTGTGAATAACAAATAAAGAAAGATGATGTTAAAGACGAGACAGGCAGAAGCAAGCTTTGTGCTATTTATCTGTGTATTATGTTGCTATCTCGCCTTTCTTCTGGGCTTGAGATCTCCTGTCACTTGATGCTCAGGCAGCCGCGTTCTGGGAGATCACGATTGGTTTGAGGTCACCCAGTGGGCTCCATAGTGTGGATGGACTTAATTTTGGGTCTGTCTGATCTCAGTCCAACATTTAATCATTCTTTTATGCCAGATAATCCTGCATTAGAAAATGAGAGTGGGGTTTGTTTGTTTGTTTTTGTTATAGAAAGAGGAATAAAATGTTTTCTTTTGAACAGAATTTTCTTCTGTTCAGTCATTTCTAGTTCTATGAGTTTCCCTGGACAAATCCCTGTATTTTTCTTGGTCAGGTTTTCAATAAGTGGTTTGCTATTGCCTCCTTTCTAGGGCTGAGGCAGAGTGACTGGCCCAAGGTCACTCAGTTGGCTTTGTAGCCAAGATAGAACTAGAACTCAACATTCCCATGTTTCTAGCTTGGTACCTTAGAATTGATTCTCTTACTTAAAAATATTATAAATATTTACTTTTTAAAAGATGTTGAGACCCTAGAAACAGTGCAGAAAAGAGCAATCAAATGATTTTAGACTGGAAGCTAAAACATACGATGAACGGTTGCAGGAACTGGGTATGTCTAGTTGAATGAAGAGAAGGACCAGGGGAGACAGGATAGCAGTCTTCCAATATTTGAGGGGCTGCCAAAGAGAGGAGGGGGTCAAGCTATTCTCCAAAGCAACTGAAGGCCAGACAAGGAAAAATGGATGGAAACTGACCAAGAAGAGATTCAACCTAGAAATAAAGAGGAATTTTCTGACAGTGAGAGCAATCAACCAATGGAACAGAAATTGCCTTCGGAAGTTGTGGGAGCTTCATCACTGGAAGCTTTCAAGAAGATATTGAACTGCCATCTGTCAGAAATGGTGTAGGGTCTCCTGCTTGGGTCAGGGGTTGGACTAGATGACATAGGAGATTTCTTCCAACTCTGTTAATTTGTAATATTTCAAGTGAGAAAAATATTGTCTCTATGAGCTCATATGTATTGGGCTCTTTCTATTGTCATTTGTTATACATGGGTGTCAGCTTATGGTGTTTTTTTTCAAAGGAACTAGGGAGTAGTTTTTGTTATTATCTGCCCTTCAGATGTTGTTGAATTTTTCCTTCCATTTGAAGAAATGCTATCAATTGACACTTACATTTTGCTTTTGAAAGGGATACAAATAACACTTTCTTATTATTCAAAAACATTTATCTCAATTATCCAATTGAGAGAAATGCAAGGAATTGTAGTTCAGTTAGAGTTGGGGAGCTGTTGCAAATTAACTAGCTCTACAATGGTGAAAAAAAACCCTACCTCATTGTTCTTTCATATCAAGCAGTTTCCAGATGTTCATGCGGAACAAATATTCAGCGGGTTGTCTATTACTGTAGGCTTTTAAGAAGATACTGGACATCTCCATGTCTGGAATGGTATAGGGCAGGGATGGCGAACCTTTTCAGCACCAAGTGCCCAAATCAGAACATGCATGCATGCATGTCCATGTGCGTGCATCAAAGAGCCGGAAACCCAAAGACCAGCTGGCTAGAGTGTGCATGCCTGTTTTTTCGGCTGTTTTCCAGGCCGTTTTGGGGTCTATTTTGGGGGCATTCTCTGGTGCTCCAGCACCCACGAAGACCAGCATACTTGCTGGAAACCAAAAGGGCAGCTGGCAACAACACACATGCCCACAGAGTGGGCTCTGGGTGCCACCTCTGGCACTTGTGCCATAGGTGCGCCATCACAGGTATAGGGTCTCCTGCTTGAGCAGAGGGTTGGAGTAGAAGACCTCCAAGGTTCCCTTCCAGTTCTGTTATTCTGTAATTTTGTTATTCTGAAATCCGGGGATTTCAACCTGCCTACACTTGGTGAACGCTCTGATGGGGCGCAGGAGTTCATGGCTTCCATGACAGCCATGGACTTGACCCAAGTAATTCGAGGTTCGACTCATTCAGTGGGTCACACACTTGACCTTGTATTTCTGTCGGAGCAGTGGAGATGTGATCTAGAGTTGAAGGGCATTAAAACCTTGCCCTTGTCATGGTCTGATCACTTCCTGCTGAGGCTTGACTTTCGGAGGCCAATCCCCCACTGTAGGGAGGAGGAACCGATTAGGTGGTTCCGCCCCAGGCGCCTGATGGACCCAATGGGGTTTCAGACGGCGCTTGGAGAAATACCTGACACTATCGTCCACAATCCGGTGGAGTCCTTAGTCGCTGCTTGGAATATAGCGGCGGCGGGGGCTCTAAACCGGATTGCGCCTTTGCGACCTCTCCGAGGCGGCGGATCTAGGAGGGCTCCTTGGTTCACCGAGGAACTCCGGGAGATGAAACGCCAAAAGAGACGCCTAGAGCGCCGGTGGAGGGCCAGTAAATCTGAGTCAGACCGAGCACTGATGAGAGCCTTTATTAGAGCCTATCTCGTGGCAATACGGGCGGTGAAATGTTCGCATTTTGCCGCCCTTATTGCACTCGCCAAATTGCGCCCAGCCGCCTTGTTTAGAATAACCCGCTCCCTCTTGAAAGGGAGGGATGCGGGTGACCCTCTACAGGGTAGAGCTGAGGAATTTGTTCAGTATTTGATGGATAAAGTCGCTCGGATTCGGACAGAGCTGGACTCCAATTGCACGATACCAGCCGAGGTACCGGGGGAGGGTCTTGAGCATGCTTTATGGATTGAGTTTCAACGGGCTTCTCCTGATGAAGTGGACAAGGCCATGGGAGCGGTGAGTGCCTCCACTTGTATACTGGACCCGTGTCCCTCCTGGCTGGTCTCAACCAGCAGGGAGGTGACACGCGGCTGGATCCAGACAATTTTGAACACCTCTCTCCGGGAGGGAATCTTCCCACCACTACTAAAGGATGCGGTGGTGAGACCCCTCCTGAAGAAATCGTCTCTGGACCCAGCCATTTTGAGCAACTATCGTCCAGTCTCCAACCTTCCCTTTGTAGGGAAGGTTGTTGAGAAAGTGGTGGCCTCGCAACTCCGACGGTCCTTGGATGAAGCCGATTATCTAGACTCTTTTCAGTCGGGTTTCAGGCCTGGTTACAGCACGGAAACTGCTTTGGTCGCGCTGATAGATGATCTCTGGTGGGCCAGGGATAGGGGTCACCCCTCTATCCTTGTGCTTCTTGACCTCTCAGCGGCCTTCGATACCATTGACCATGGTATCCTTCTGCGACGGTTGCAAGAGGTGGGGGTGGGAGGCACCATTTTGCGGTGGTTCTCCTCCTACCTCTCGGACAGGTCGCAGTCGGTGTTGGTCGGAGGGCAGAGATCGACCCCAAGGCCCCTCAAGTATGGGGTGCCACAGGATTCGGTCCTGTCCCCCCTCTTATTTAACATCTACATGAAGCCACTGGGTGAGATCATACGCCGGCACGGGATTAAGTATCACCAATATGCAGACAATACGCAGCTGTATCTGTCTGCCCCGTGCCAACTCAGCGAAGCAGTAGAAGTGATGTGCCAGTGCCTGGAGGCTGTTAGAGTCTGGATGGGAGCAAACAAGTTGGCACTCAATCCAGACAAGACCGAGTGGCTTCTGATGTTCCCTCCCAAAGATTGTCCAACTGTTCCATCTCTCAGGCTGAGGGGCGAAATTATATGCCCCTCAGAGAGGGTTCGCAATTTGGGAGTCCTCCTGGACCCACAGCTGACTCTAGAACACCATCTGTCGGCTGTGACCAGGGGGACCTTTGCCCAGGTTCGCCTGGTGCACCAATTGCGACCCTACCTGGATCGGGAGGCCCTTCAGACAGTCACTCACGCTCTCGTGACCTCAAGACTGGATTATTGTAATGCGCTCTACATGGGGCTGCCCTTGAAGAGTGTTTGAAGACTCCAATTAGTCCAGAATGCAGCCGCCCGAGCGATTGTGGGTGCACCAAGGTACACCCACGTTACACCTATCCTCCGCGAGCTGCACTGGCTACCTATTAGTCTCCGAATCCGCTTCAAGGTGCTGGTCGCTACCTATAAAGCCCTACATGGCATTGGACCTGGGTACCTGAGAGACCACCTCCTGCCGATTACCTCTCTCAGACCAATTAGATCGCACAGGTTGGGTCTCCTCCGGATTCCATCTGCCAGCCAATGTCGACTGGCGACTCCCCGGGGGAGAGCCTTCTCTATTGCAGCTCCGGCCCTCTGGAACAAGCTCCCTGTTGAGATCCGGATCCTTACTACCCTCCCAGCCTTCCGCAAAGCCACCAAGTCCTGGCTGTTCCAGCAGGCTGGGGGAGCTGAGAAGCATCTACCTCCGTAGAAATTGTGAATGTTGGTTTTGTTTTTAATATGTTGTCTTTGTCTTGTTCCCCCCTTTCCCTTGTCTTTTGTGAGCCGCCCGGAGTCCTCCGGGAGTGGGCAGCATACAAGACAAATAAATAAATAAATAAATAAATAAATAAATAAATAATAATAATAATAATAATAATAATAGGGTTTCACATGTATAAAAGATGCAATTGCCATCTTGATTTTTGCTACACACACACACACACATACACACACACACAATGCAAATGCAGTACACATACATACATAGATACCTGCATGCGTATATATAATATGGATTCCATCCAGAGGTGAATTTCACATAATTTTATCACCTGTTCACTGCACACTAAAACTGTGAGTGCGCTCAAACACACATCTTCCGTGCATGTGCACAGCCCTCTGTGCATGCACTTTGCTCATGTGCATGTCTTGCACAGATGTGCATGGCTTAGAAAACATGGATAACTTGGATGGCATAGAGTCAGAGCGGGTGGTCAGTCTGCAGGTTGCCACTACCAGTTTCCCGAACCAGTCAGAACCACCTGAATACCATCACTGATTCCATCCATTGAACCAGTAAATGAAATTTGCCATTGGTCACTTAATATCAAGCCCTATCATTCTACATTCTCCGAATAAAATTCTAATGCTGCTACGTAGGGAAATGATAAAATACAGCCTGTACAATATGTTCGTATAATCTTGATACTAAAAATAAAATATATAACATTAGTTTAAGACTAATCAATTTCAACTTAGTTGTAATTTATGAAATATAAAAGTCTTACAGGATCCTTACTGTAGTTCTTGGCAGGTTTTATAAGCTGCAGCTCCCAAAAGCCATCAGGATCCTTTGCAACTATGTCTAACCAACTGGTTTGGTCAATCAAAGTATCCAAGATCTTATATATTCCCTGTCTACATCATCATCCTCTTTTAACGACCCCATAATCCCTTGCGGGGTGTAGCCTGGGCAACTGAATGGAGCTGAGTGTTTACTGGCCGGAATCCTTTCCTGTTGCCAATGAGGAGTTTTCTTTCAGCAGATATATTCTTAGTGTGCCCAGAGAGAAAAATATCTGCCTCCACCTAGGATTGCACTCAAAGCCTCCTGGTTGTAAGTTGAGAGCTCCACCTCTTGGCTACCACACCACTCCATCCCTTGTCTATATAGTGCTCATTAAAGAAATTCATGAACATTAAAGAAATTCATGAACAGCCTTCTCAATTTGGCCATTCTTATGAAGACATAATTGTTCTCCATGAGATCTTCCTGAACATTCCCTCTGCCCCAGAGGAGACAATATCAGGCAACCACATCCATGTCAAGCCCCCCCCCCCTGGTCTTTGGGATTTCTCTTTTATGCTTTTGGCTCTACTATATACATCTGATTCTCAAGGATCAATAAAGTATTCTCCTTTATTCACGGACCAGAATTCACTGCTGCAGACATATTGCAAGCCTTTTCATAACCCCGAAGAGTGTAGAGGTTGGCTAGAGAGAGTCCTAGGAGTGTTAATGTAAGGATTCATTAATTATTCCATGCAGCAGAATGAAATGCAATCTCTAGATTATTTACCTAATTGAGTAGATAACAAAAATGGATCTTCATCTTAGGCCCCCTTACAATTTTTTTGATACTTAATATCCAACTTATCTTCCTTTCAGACCTGATGTCATATGCACACCAAGGTTTGGCTTATAGTCATAGACTCACATCCTGTTTCCAGATAAAATACCATCTGGAAAATAGACACATATGCAAATCGCCTTTAACTGAATACAGAGGCACAACTGGTTGTTTAGGATATGGAGGCTCTATGAATTTAAAATGATAGCAAATCTTTCCTGGTTGCAACAAATATACAGGGGTGGGATTCAGCCGGTTTGGACCAGTTTGGCCGAACCGGTGGCTCAGATGATCAGCTGGGGAGCGAACTGGTTGGCTCAGATGATCAGGTGGGCCTGTCTGCCCGCCTCTGTGCTTTACTTACCTATATCCTCTCAGCTGATTCGTGCAGCAGAGTGGGTTGCCATGGCTTAGCTGTGTTACTCCCCAGAAGTAACATGGAAGGTAAGTCTTGTTAAAACTGTGCACAAATGGAGCACACAATCACGCAATTGCATGCAGAGCATACAATCACCAAACCAGTTGTTAAACCAGCTGTCACCATTCCAGAAGAACCCAACTCCAAGTGAAAACTCCAAGAAAGGCATTTTCTCAAAGTTCCATTTTATTAGCTTAGGTATACCAGCACATCTGGGAAAATCCGAATCTGAGAGTTCCAGGTTTTCCCTCATTAAGTCAAAAGTCCAAACCCAACCCCTGCACCCATCAGTCCATCACATGGTTCAATCCCAATCTGTCCTAACTCGAGATATCACTTCAATCACTCCTCCTCCATGTGCAGGAATACCATGACCTTGACCGAAAAGAAGAATGTTATTATGTCCAACTACATTCCCTCTACTAAATCCCCGCTCCTAATTTCCCAAGCATAAGCATGTGGCAGCTTGGAAGCTTCTGGTGTTAATATGACTTCAAAAGCTGACACCAGGAGGATGTCAACCCCACTGCATATATATTTGCTGTTTCTTACGTGCACACAACACACACACAGATCCACATTTACCAATGCTCTTCTCAAACAGGCTGGAAGGCATTAGCCAGAGGGACAGAAGCCGTGAACTCTGGATCCAAAGATGACTCAAAGAGTTGGCAGGCTTTGCTCAGATTTTGAAATACACCATGCAAGCAAAATGAAGAAAGTGGAAGAGTGGAAGGGAGGTGATAGGAGGAACAGAGGGGTTAGGAGAGAGGGTAGAGGGGAGGGAAGAGAAGGAGTGGAAAGAGGAGAGAGGAGAAGGAGAGAGGAAGGGAAAGTAGAGAAGAGAGAAGAAAGGAGGTAGGAAGGAGAAGAGAGGGAGAGGAGGCAGGAAAGCGATGGATAGGGTATAAATATGGTGTATGGAAAGCAGAAGAACAAATGTTAGTTATTGGGGGTTGATGGTAAGAGGAATTTATATAATATTGAATAATACAAAATAATGTTGGCTAAGATGCAATGGTATACATGTGGTTATTTGTATGAAGATAAAAGAAATAAAAAACTTAAAAAAAAAAACAGTTGGCAGGCTTCAGGAGCTGTTTTATCCTCAAAGTCTTTGCTTTGTTGATTCACAGGTCTGGTAGGTAGAACTTGGGGTGGGTTTTCCCATACTCTCGAGCCCAATTTTATTTGTTCAGGTGATATTGTTTCCTTTGTTTCCTTCACTTGGTTCCTTCTTCACTCCTTCCCCTGGGACATTTTCCTGGCTTTTGTCTACCCTGCTTGGGTGCTTGCTTCATCTTTAGATACAGCAGTGTCAGACTTGTCTCCCACTGGTCCAGGCCCTTAGGTTTCTGTTAGGAATATAATTCTAACGGTTGGGTTGGCAATACATAAATCATTAACAATGCTATAACTGTTTCTTTAAACCATGCTGTAAAATGTGATTGATTGCTATTTCCCACAATTGGCCATAAGAGGGAGCCAGAACAACTGATAGTTCTCTCTCTGTTTGTTAGATGCTGGGCTGATCTGATCTGAGTGCCATGAGCTATTGTACGTTTTGCAACTGTTAGCAAACTTTGATTACTGGACTGATTATATGTTACTGGACTATGTTATTTGGATTATCCCTTAACTGAAAGATATTGATGACTGACTGAATTATCTGTGTATGACTTGGACTGTTTGATGGATTCTGATACCTCTACTTCTGCTAAAGTAAAAGCCTATTTAAACTGCAGTGTCTCTGTATGCTGGTTTGTATGTTCTCCAACATAACTCTCACAACGCTTCGCTGACTGTACTCGCTCTCCCAAAGGGGAGCTTACCTAACAGTTTCTACTAAATCCTGTAGGAGAGAAAGATCATATTGTTGACATACAAATAATTGTATCTCCTCTAAGTTAGAAGGGCAGAAAGTCAGATTATTCAACCACTTGACTAAATGATTTATTTTCTGGGGATTGATTATGTGCCATCAAGTCATTGTTGACTCTTAGCAACACCATAGATTTTCTCTATCATGATCTGCCCCTAATTTCCTCTTTCATATTCTTGACAAGGCACCCAATGCCACAGTAACATTTGTCCTCCCATTTTGCTGCTTCAAAGTTGTCCTCTGCTTCTTTTCCTCTTTCCTTCATCAGCACCTGGTCTTCAAAGAATTAGGTCCTTACATAAGGAGACTTATGGAGACTAAAACATATGAAGAATGGTTGCAGAAACCAGGTCTAGTTTAATGAAAAGAAGAACCAGGGGAGACATGGTAGCAGTCTTCCAATATCTCAGGGGCTGCCACAAAGAAGAGGGGGTCAACCTATTCTCAAAAGGACCTGAAGGCAGGACAAGAAGCAACGGGTGGAAACTAATCAAGGAGAGAAGCAACTTAGAACTAAGGTGAAATTTCCTGACAGTTAGAACAATTAATCAGTGGAACAACTTGCCTCCAGAAGTTGTGAATGCCCCAACACTGGAAGTCTTTAAGAAGAGGTTGAATAATCATTTGTCTGAAGTGTTGTAAGGTTTCCTGCCTAGGCAGGGGGTTGGACTAGAAGACCTCCAAGGTTCCTTCCAACTCTGCTATTCTATTCTATTGTATTGTATAATGTGTCCAAAGTAGAATAATTTGGTGCTTGATCATTTGTGCCATAAGTAAAAAAAAAAACACTTTAGGTTGGTTTGTTCAATGGCTGTTTGTTGTGCCTGTTGTCATTAGTCTTTGTATTTAATTTTGGGTTCTTGCAGTTATATCTTGCCATGGTTGACTAACCTGGTTGCTGCTCAGAAGCCAATAGGATTTGAGGACAATGGGTTCAAACTAAGGTGAAATGCATACTAAGAGTTTATTGAATAAGCATTAAATGGTCAACAGAGAAGGAAAGTTATGCCAATCTACAGCCCTTCAGCATACTATGAAAGCCTCCTAGGATTTTGGGTCTACACCAGGGGTCGGCTGCTATGAATTCACCCATAGCTAATGTTATGGCTGGTTCAGAGAACCTCCAAATCCCACCCTTGCCTGGCCCCGCCCACCACTTCCCATCCCTGCCACCCCTCCTAGGAGTCTCCACGTGGCCCATTTTGGATGTGTGGTAAGTTCAAGGCCCACGTGGAGGCTTGGGGAAGGGAAAATGGGCCTCCCCAAAGGCCTCCTGGGTCTGGGGGAGGCAGTTTCTGCCCTCTCAGAAGCTCAAGGAAAGCCTCAGAGCCTGGGGAAGGTGGAAACATCCCCCCCTGTGGTGCAGGAGGCCAACTAAGCCATACCCACTATGGCCATGCCCACTCAGCAGCTGTGCAAAGAACCCATTGCTGAAATTTTTAAAGCCCACCCATGGTCTACACCAATCTGGCTGGGTCTCCCCCACTTTTTATATTAAGAAGGGACAGAATGTATAAACAATAACTCCAGGAGATGCCTTGGTCACACAGCTTATCCAGGACATCACAATTTTAGGTATTTCTCTGCCAAAAATATTTCTAGGGCAGTACCTTGGGTACCCCCAGTTGAGAAATCCTCTGCCAAGATTATGTTTATGAGATCATTGCTAATAGGCAACAATTGTTCCCCTTCCCTTTGGCAGGTGTTAGGATAGGAAGCTGGTGTTGATCTCTCTATCTTAATGGCTAGAACTGAGAATAAAGAGAAGAAGCAAAATAAGCATGAGAAACAATACAATGATGCAATCCACAGAGCTGTTTTAAGCCAATATGCTTGCAATGTGTGCACCCAGATAGCTTCAGCTGGATAGTTAACCCTTTCTGTGCACCACTAGCCAATCTCTAGCGAGTCTTCTACAGTGCTAATAAGTATAATTTTTATTGTCATTGTACTTAAATACAACAAAATTGGTTTTAACCTCACTTGTGCAAAATTATAGCAGAATCGAAAAAAGAAAGAGAAAGAAAAAAAGCTAACGTGTGCATGGAATGATTGTGGTTGTATTTAAAAGTCTCACAGCCCGAGGATAGAAACTATCTTTAAACCTGTTTGTTTGGCTGACTATACTTTGATACCTTCTGCCCGATGGTAGAAGTGCAAAGAGACACTGACCAGGGTGTGAATCATCTCTGAGTATCTTCCTTACTCTGCTAAAGCAGCGAGACCTGGCGATGTCACCCAGTGGTGTCAGAGGGCAACCAATGGTTTCTTGTGCCAAATTGATCACTCTCTGTAATGCCTTCCTGTCCGCAGCTGTTAAACCAGCATACCATACTGTAATGCAGTATGTGAGGACACTTTCTAGGGTGGACCGATACATCTTGGTTTACTAAATAAACTACCATTGTTGGGTTTCAAGAACACGCTAAAAAACAAAATGAAACTGAACATATTAAGCCTTAAGGTAAAGGTTCCCTTCGCACATATGTGCTAGTCATTCCCGACTTTAGGGGTGGGGCTCATCTCCGTTTCAAATCCGAAGAGCCAGTGCTGTCCAAAGATGTCTCTCTGGCCATGTGGCTGGCACAACTAAATGCCAGAGGCACATGGAGCACTGTTATCTTCCCACCAAAGGTGGTCCCTATTTTTCTACTTGCATTTTTATGTGCTTTCGAACTGCTAGGTTGGCAGAAGCTGGGACAAGTAATGGGAGCTCACTCCATTACACGGCGCTAGGGATTCGAACCACCGAACTGCTGACCTTTCTGATCGACAAGCTCAGCGTCGTAGCCACTGAGCCACCACATCCCTTATTAAGCCTTACTACAGCCTAATTGGACCTTATCAGAGAAGAAGAAAGGGTTGGGCGACATTTTAATGATTTGTTTGATTATTGTATTGTATTGATTATTTCCAATTGTGCATCTTCTACATCAATGAACTCTCTACATTGTTCTCTCTAGCTTTTCCCTGGAAATCCCCCCCTTTGTGAAAAATCTCCCGGCCTTTGCACATTGTCATGTTGAAACTTCTCATTTCTCAAATCCTCCTGAAAGGTCTGCTGTCCTGTTCATGTTGGCCCTTAAATTGCTCTCATTGCTACTTTATGGAAGCTGGGGATGACAAGTGTTGTCAGCAAGAGGGTAGTTTTCAAGACTTGGAGTGTGGTTGGCAGGGTGATGACTTCCCTGTCATTGTGAGAAGGGAACACCTCATCCTGTCCAGCAAGGGTTGCTAATTGGAATAAAATAGGGTTTATGAGGACAACTCTTAGCATCTCGCCAACTTGCTTGGGGTTTTCATTTTATCTTTAGCCAATCAGGTGGAAACCTAATCAACTGAAACTTTAATTGACTAATTTTTAGTGTCTTGTTACTGCTGTTGTTATTACTATTTGACTTCATTATATCCACTCATCAAAAGACTCTGTAGAGCAAAGCCTATTAAGAAGTGATTTTCAAAAACTATATATATATATTATCACTTTCTTTTCCTATAAATTATAATCAGGCTTTCTTGCTATAAAGTAACGTAGGAAAAAAAATCCACAGATGGCTTTGGAAGTACGTGTAAAATTGGCGACTATTTTTAGACATCCAGTCCCTTTTGAGTAGATGACAAAGTTGAGACAGATAGGCAAGTGGCATTTGTCCTGCTTCATTAGGGGAAAATGGGGAAATATTTTAATGTCTCTGCATCACACCTGTCCTGGAAAAGTTTTCTTTGAAAAATGAACCTCAAGGAGCTCGTAATCCATGTGCTTTAGGAAACATTGGGTTGTCCAGGACATCATTATCATAAATTTCCTTGATGCTATGTCTTTAAGCATGGAGAATTTATCTTCTGTATTTAAGAAGGAAGATGACCTTCTGCAAAATCTTAGTGACCAGCAACCATTAAATTACCTTTTTTAAGAAGGCAAAAAAACCCCATGACTTCTTGAGAGAAAAAGTCTACTCATCAATAAGATCCTTCACCAGAGCTTTGGGTGGAGCCCAGAATGATCAAACACAATTGTTTTCATTTCAAGGCTTGTTCTTTGTTACAGACACATTTCATTTTTATTTCCAGCTTTAGGAATGTCTTTACTAATCTTGATAAAGCATAAATTCTTGCTGTTTGGAATCTTGGTGGATTTTGTTTGTGGTCTGTACTTAATGTTTCATCTATTGCTAAAACTTTATCTTGCTTGATATTCTGGTGTGTTTGAATTTTGTACTCTGGATGCTAGAGGAGTTGCAATAAAAAAAAATAAACATATTAATTGATTTTCATTGTTATCTCCACCAATCCCAAGATAAGGTTGTGAAATAGGAATAAAACTGCTGAACAGTATTTCAGTGCCTTTCTTCAGATGTTTTTAGTTGTGATGGAACTAATTTCTTGCTCTGAAGTTGTCAATCTCTCATCTATGCATAACCTACCTCTTTTTCAATTTTTTTCAATTTAACTTTTGTGGTCATTCTGATATTATATCCCTATTAACCATGTTAAAAATGTTCTGGCTTTATGGAGAGATGAGAATGAGGCAGGGAACAACTAAGTTGATCTAAGTTTTGGTGAGCTGCTTTGGTAACTTCAGTCTTCTGTCCTTCTAAAGGTAGAGTCTGTGTAAGTATAAATGGAATTGATGATGATAGAGAACCGAGGTTGCACAGTGGTTAGAGTGCAGTACTGTAGGTTAATTCAGCTGACTGCTGGGTGCAGTTCGACAGTTCAAATCTCACTGGCTCAGGGTTGACTCAGACTTCCATCCTTCCAAAGTGGGTAAAACGAGGACCCATATTGTTAGGGACAATATGCTGACTCTGTAAACCACTTAGAGAGGGCTATAAAAGCACTATGAAGCGGTATATAAGTCTAAATGCTATTGCTATAGCGGTGGTGATGATAAACTTGAGATCCACTTGTAGTGAATCATGGCTACATCCATATAGTATTCTTGGCAACAGTAGGGAAGTAAGTTTTCATAGGTTTCTTCTGGGAGGTCAACTTCCCAGTTGGCAAACATTCCTTGGAGATCTTCATACCAACCAGTGCTATTGCTGCTTAGCTTCCAAGACCAGACAAAGAGAGCAAGATACTGCCACCTGCTGAATCAATAATGACCAGAAGAACATTAATATTTCTTTACAAACAACAACAACACTGATGTATTCAAATGAGCAAGAGTTAAAGACTCTTTTATTCACTTAGAAGGATGAGTCTTTTGTTCGCTGACATTGATGTTTCTGTCAGTTGGCACTGGGTTTTGTAGTCAATACCTTGGACAAGGGGCTGGACTAGAAGACCTCCAGTATCCCTTCTGATTCTATGATTTTAAAAACCACAAGCTTTTTACAGCTCGCTTGCAACTTTACCAAATTTAATTCAGCCATTTCCTTTTGTTATTAAATGGGTATTGCTAGTTCAATGCACATGCACTCCACTTTTAAGATGCTGAAAAAATCCCCATGACCTGCAACAAAATTCATTCTTCTACTCTTATCTTGCCCTAACTTCTGATAGGTTCCTGAAATATAGATCTATAAAATTTAGTGAAAATATTTCTATCTATTTTAATACAGACTCGTAAAACAGATTGGGACAAATGACATTAGTGCTCTGGGATAATAGCAGGTTTACTCTCTTTGGATTTTCAGATAAAAGGTATCTTTTGGGCTAAGTTCTAACAATGTAGTTCTCTAATGTAACTATGAAACAGTCCAAATATATAATTCCCCTCAGGGAGGAATTCTGGGAGTTGAAGTCCACAAGTCTTAAAACTGTCACGTTTGAAGACCTCTGGGGTTTTTTTTCCCCTAAAGGGTTAGGGGTGCAAGGGTCTTGTAACAACAGCTTTAAGACTTGCGTGCTTCAAATGCCAGACTTTCTGAGCCAACATTTTGGTTGCTAAGCAGGACCGTTGTTAAGTGATACTGATATTATATAACACTTTTAATTAAGCGGGTACCTTGAATAAACATAACTTTGAGTTTCAAATAATACTGATTTTGTTGTTGTCTTAGGTGACATATGTGAAAAAAATTCAGGTGCTCAGGCATGAAAATATGCCGCTCAAACACTATACTTTTCCGCTCACACTGAAAAAAAATTAGAGGGAACATTGATGAGCTTCCATTAAGGTATCTAGTTTATGACCTGAAGCACTGTTTTTCCTGTTTTAAATTGTTCTGTATATTAAGAGCTTAAGAAGTTATTCTTCTAAAGATGCCCCAACTTTCAAAGTTTGATACATCTAGTCTTCCACTGTACTATTCCCAGGTGATGGAAAGCAGCCTTGTAGAACACATTTGTTCTACGTCTAAGCGTCTCCCTAAAAAGGTCTTAATGAAATGAGATTTAATAAGCTCATCAATGTAGTAAAAGGGTTATTCGTTCATAAGTGCAAACATATGAATGAATAATTATATTAGAATTGATGGGGATTTCTACGCAGCCACTGGCTTTTTTTTAATATTCATGCTTTCACATTTTATTTTTGCATGAAGGTCTACTACCAAAAGAGTCATTGTCATCTTTTCCCTCTCATTCTGGATATTCCATCAGCTTTAAGTGCTCTTGACATCTTTCAATAGGTCTACTTCCTTTGATTGACTTCTATTTCTCTAGGTCATGGTTGAAAATGTAACATAATTTACGATTATTTGAATTTCAGGATGATTCCTCAGGCACAAATTTCCTTCAGACATTTTATATAGCCACCCTTTTGTGTTTTAAATAACATCTGCATTGTATGTTTTCTCCTTACTCTTCCATATTGTGTTCATTGAGAAACAACATGACTTTCCTGTATTATTGCAATTGTGGTTACAGAATTCAGTGATTTCAACTCATTAAGAATCTACTATGGTAACTGTGGATTACAGTTATTACTGACTGTCTATTAAACAATTTCCAATAATATCATTATGAAAAACATAGAAACTATAGTATATCATGATGTAAATACAACAGGAATTGTGTCTGTTCTTTCTTAAGATTTTGCCCTCAAGCTCCACTAAACTGTGTTTGCAACACAGTCTGTTGCTAACACCATGTTAATAATTGTCTAGTCCCTTCGTTTTGACTCTTTTAAATACAAAGTATTTGGATTAGAAAGCGACAATTGGCTAAATGCTACATTAAGGGACTGATCTGGTGTATTGAAGCATTTACCTCTGTCAGGCTAATTTCCATAATATCATCTGCTTGCAAAAGAAGAGTGAATATCTAATCTAGTGGGAATAACTTGCATGAAAATGAAATGGTGCAGTCCAGAGTATTCAAGGTACTTGTAATAATGGTCAATTACTAGAGTTGGCCATCTGTAATTTGTAATTGACCAGATGTCAATTACAAATTAAACATTCTTTTTAAAAAGGGCTGGAAGTAAAACTCAAGCAGAAATGAAATGAAACTGATTTTAGCCTGGCCAAACAACAATGCTTAATATAAAATAACAAAAAACAAAAAACAAAAAAAACCAGCTGATATGAAGACTTTGCAACCCTCCTGGAAACAATTCAGCAAAACAGCGAATATTCCTCTCATCTGCTCTACCAAGGCAATTAGTTCAAAAAGACATTATTAGATCTGTGCACCAAGCCATGTAAAATGGGCTGCAGTAACACACAGATAACTGACTCGATTTCCCCCCCATCAGACAACAGCATGAATGTTCTCGTCATGCAATGTTACTGAATCTCCTTTCCATTAACAGGAAAAGCAAAATGTTCTAGGTTAGAAAGAAGGAAGATATGATATGTCGTTAATATCTTTCCAGGATGCTAATTTGGCATGGCCCGTGCTAATATTGTTTAGGAGACTGAGCACTGCCTGGTGTGGTATTTAAAGAGAATATAGCAATGGCATTACAGAAACAGTGAGGTTCACATTTGGGTAATGTTTGCTTTGCAAAAACTGCTTTCAACAATTAACTCTCTCTTTGCATAATGAAATCTTCATTACTGTCATAGTATTGGAAGAGTGGGATACAAACAATTAACAATTTTTGAAGCTGAAAATATAATAAATGTAAAATACACAAAGCTAAAAAAACATTTTAGCCTAACAAAAAGAAGGACTAGGCTAGAGGTGGTATTCAGCAGGTTCTGACCAGTTCTGGAGAACCGGTAGCAGAAATTATGAGTAGTTCAGAGAACCGGCAAATACCACCTCTGACTGGCCCCGTCCCCATTTATTCTCTGCCTCCCAAATCCCTGCTGATCAGAAGGAAATGGGGATTTTGCAGTATCCTTCCCCTGCCACGCCCACCAAGCCATGCCCACCAAACCACACTTACAGAACCAGTAGTAAAAAAAAATTGAATCCCACCCACTGGACTAGGAGTGACACGATAGCTGTTTACCAATACTTGAGGAGGTGTCACATAGAATAAGAGGGTCAACCTATTCTCCAAAGCAGCAGGGGGCAGGATCAGATGCAATGGGTAGGAGACCATTAAAGAGCGATCCAAACTGGAACTAAGGAGAAATTTCCTGCGAGAACAATTAATCAGTGGAATGACTTATCTTCAGAAGATGCTGGTACTCCATCGCTGGTAGTTGGTTTCCAAGAAGAAGTTGGACAACCATTTGCCTGGAATGATATAGGATCTACTGCTTGAGTAGCAGGTTTGAACCAGTAGACCTCCAAATTCCCATACAATTCTATGATTCTAAACAGAGTTTTCAGTTGTATAGAATTATTTAAGAACCCATTTGACAGATGGGAAAAAAATAAAACTTTTAGTTGAATAAATTCAATCACATATTTGTTTCCTCCCCCTCCCCAATTTTATTACATTTCTGTGTTGTCATGAAATCATTTTTTTTATGGGGAGATATATTCACATTTTAAGAGCGACAAAAGGGGAATAGGCAAATGAAAGAATTAAAATTATACAGGTACAGTTAAAAGTACCATTTTACAAAGCACAACAATTCTAAAATCAATCAATGGAAATCAGTATTATAGCTTTATGGATTTAAGATACTTTGAGTTAATATTATTTTTGTGGAGAGAGGTTGCTGGGAGCATTGTTACAAAATTAATATGAGAATAGAATAAAGTTGGAAGGGTCCTTGGAGGTCTTCTAGTCCAGCCCCATGCTCAAGCAGGAGAACCTATACCATCTCAGACTGATCCAGTCTCTTCTTTAAAAAAAAAACAACAACTGTCCAGTCTCTTCTTAAAAACCTCCAGCGATGGAGCACCCACAATTTCTCAAGGCAAGCTGTTCCACTGGATAATTGTTCTCACGGTTAGAAAGTTTCTCCTTAATTCCAGGTTGCTTCTCTCCTTGATTAGTTTCCATTGTTTCTTGTCCTGTCTTCAGATGCTTTGGAGAATAATTTGACCCTCTCTTCTTCATATTAACAGATTAACAGTGTTGGAAGGGACCTTATATGTCATCTAGTCTTTATGGATTTAAGATTCATTGAATTAATATCATTTTTTTGGAGGGAGGTTGCTGGGAGCATTGTTACAAAATTAATATTAGAATAGAATAAAGCTGGAAGGGACCTTGGAGGTCTTCTAGTTCAGCCCCCCCGCTTAAGCAGGAAACCCTACTCCAATCTCTTCTTGAAAGTCTCAAGTGACGAAGCCCCCACAACTTCCGAAGGCAAATTCTGTTCCATGGGTTGATTGCTTTCACTGTCATAAAGTCCCTCCTTCTTTCCAGGTTGAATCTTTCCTTGGTCAGCTTCCATCCATTATTCCTTTCTGGCTTTCGGGGACTTTGAAAAACATACCCCCCCTAGGTTTTCACTTTAGACATAGAATTGAAAATAGACAATTCTGAATTTCACTTTCTTTGATTCCTTTTAAAATAGCACATTTCTTTTTGCTTTGATCTTAAGGAAGTTATCCTTTTTAATTACTTTAGTTGATTTTTCATGCAAATTTCATTCTAACTAGGAAATGGGAAAAATAATGGGTGTGCTTTTCCCTTAATTGATGACAGCACAGGTCATGTTGTCTAATTGTGGTTTTGATCATTTTTGTTAGTTGCTAGCAATTAAATTTTTGAAATAAGTAAAATTATCCTGTAAGTTTGACACAGAAAAAATCTTAAGTTTTCACACACACTCTCTGAACCTGGACCATTTCTCTTCTTTTTGTAGAACTTTGCAGTGGAGAGTTAAATTGTCAAAAAATCTAGAGTGCTGTCCAAACACCGAAAACCGTGTATTATCTTAACTGTATCTAATGAATTAAATTGTCACAACAAAGCAAGTTCCAGCAACCGATTATGAAGCCTAGTATGAGACCCATTTGTTTTTGTGAACGCTTGTTGTGATTAATCACATTTTAAAGATCAAGTAACTCGTGATTAATGCAAAACTGTGCTGCAGTCAAGAACAAGAACGGGGTAATAGCTAAGGTCACCGAGAAACTGAGATTGTGAACTCAGAATCCATGGGCTGAGCCTAACGATTTTATCATCATTTATTCCATGGTTTTCAACTGTTGTTTTTGTTCAAAGATCAGGGAAAGAAATGAAATGCCGTTAAGGTATACATACGTTGGTATCCAGCCATTATTCCCTAAAGTTATTTTTAATCCTAATTAACAGGGAGATGAATGTGTAAAACAATTTATGGCATAAGGTTATTACAACCCCTGATCATATTACAATTCTCCAAAGCAAGAACAAGAATTCATTTCCTCTGGCAGGAGATAATGACATTTTTTCCCCCTAAAAGAAAAAAAAAGAAGAATTTTTCTCTTTCCGTATTTCTTTCCCCCAAGGTTTCCTTCCTCCTGTGGAGTTTAGTTCAAGAGATCATCAGATCTGTTCGGGCCTTTATCACCATTCAAAAGAGCATAAAGGTCCTTTTATTTATTTCCATAGAAGATTCCCATCCAATGCATTTTATTTTCTTCTTATATTTTTTTAAAAAGAAGGAAAATATTTTTCTGCCACTTTAAATTTTTACATTTTACATACTCATGGGTTTCTGTTTCCTCTTTGCTGTGCAAAGTATGGTTTTGAGAACTATTTTGTCAGTATATTTTTTCCTGTGTTTTCAATAATAATGAAGCTATGTTTTAAGACCTGAGTGAGGATGAAACAGCCCTTTCTCTTAACAGTGTGCCAGGAGCCAAGCTTGATAATGAGAATAATCCTGATATAATTCTGATACTAACACCTAGCAGTTACTGAAGTACTCCTATAGGTCCAGATTTAAATGTTTTATAACACCACTACACACTCCTAGACTTTAACACAGCTACTACAAAAAGAAAACAAGTAAAAGGCATTGTAAAATCAATCTTTTTTTCTCTTATCAATAATTTATTTTCAAATAAATTAATTTTGCCCTAAGAAAAAGGAAATGGCCATTTTAGGGGACCTGTCTAGTTTGTTTTATTTATTCATTTGTACCCCACTGTATAGAATAGAATAGAATTAGAACAGAACAGAACAGAACAGAATAGAATAGAATAGAATAGAATAGAATTCTTTATTGGCCAAGTGTGATTGGACACACAAGGAATTTGTCTTTGGTGGATATGCTCTCAGTGTACATAAAGAAAAATAAAATAGAATACATTCATCAAGAATCGTAAGATACAATACACAGTGATAGTCATAGGTTACTAATAAGCAATCAAACCATACTAGGACAAATAAAACAATATAAGCAAGCAACTTAGTTATAGCCGTAAGTGGGAAGAGATAGGTAATAGGAAATATGAGAAAAATAATAGTAATACAGTCTTACTAAATCATTTGACAGTTTTGTGGGAATTAGTTGTTTAGCAGAGTGATGGCATTTGGGAAAAACCTGTCCTTGTGTCTAGTTGTTCTGGTGTGCAGTCCCTATAACCTCGTTTTGAGGGTAGGAGTTGAAACAATTTATGTCCAGGATGTGAGGGGTCTGTAAATATTTTCTCAGCCCTCTTTTTGACTCGTGCAGTGTGCAGGTCCTCCATGGAAGGCAGGTTGGTAGCCATTGTTTTTTCTGCAGTTCTGATTATCATCTGTGTCTGTCTTGTTGGGTTGCAGAGCCAAACCATTGTTGTTGTTGTTGTTGTTGTTGTTGTTGTTGTTGTTGTTGTTACAAATAATTCAAGGTGATTAACATATCCAACAACTTTACTTTCTCCTATTTTCCCACAACAAATCTGTGCTGCCAGACAGAGTCTTTGCTGGATTGTACATAGTTGTCACTTAATAAAGAGCTCAATTAAACTTGGTACACAGATTACTTACTCTCTGGAAATACTGTAGGGGTAAGACACCCCTCGGGGTGTGTGTTCTGTTAAGATACAGCCTGTTATGCCCTAAAATGGCTTCTATTGTACCGCCATAAAATGGCTTCTACTGTATAGTGCTGTGGAGTTGCCATGGTAACAGCTTCACAGTACTCCACAAGGGGGCTTTCTCTGGTAAGGGGGGAAGTCCAAAATTAGAAATTGCGGCAAGATTCATAGAAGGAGGGTTGGGATAAATAAATACCTGGCCAGTGCTGGGTTATCAGCTAGTAAAAAATACATTTTTGAATGAAAAAACAACAACGTCCTGCTGAAATATTTACTCCAATGTTTCTCAATGTTGGCTACTGAGACTTCAATTGTTTGGATTTTAAGTTCACCTAGCTTACATTGGCTGGGGAACCCTGGGAATGCTAGCTGGGAAATTCTGGGATTTGAATTGCACATATCTTAAAGTTGCTGAGGTTGAGAAATACTGATGAATGGAAACTAATCAAGGAGAGAAGCAACCTGGAATTAAGGAGAAATTTTCTGACAGTGAGAGCAATCAACCAGTGGAATGGTGGATGCTTCATCACTGGAAGCTTTCAGGAAGAGACTGGACAGCCATTTGTCTGAAATAGTATAAGGTCTCCTGCTAGAGCAGGGAGTTGGACTAGAAGATCTCCAAGGTCCCTTCCCACTCCGTTATTGCAATTTAGCCTGTCTCATTCATCATTATCCATAATTTAAAGGTTGTGTTAATATGTACATTATTCATCAAGAAAGGGAAGACGGGGGATGGGGGGTGCTGCAAAAGAAAGAGAGAGAGAGGGGGAGGAGCGAGGGAGGGAGGGAGGGAGGAAGGGAAAAAGGAGAGAGAGGAAGGACCACAAACGTGGCATTAGACACAGCTTCAGAGGATACCTTGAAAGAGCACAGCGATCCAGGGCTGGAAGGCACCTGGAGGTCATGTAGCCCAACCCCCCGCTCCAGCAGGACATTGTTAAAGTGAGTTTCTGTCTTTTGATCCCCAGTCACATGACTACATAGCCACACCCACCCAGTCACATGACACCCCTCCCACCAAGCCACACCCACAGAAATAGTAGGATTTTTTTTTTTAAAGATTTTAGCACTGCTCCTGTATCTGTGTTACTATCTTCAAATAGTTGATCTTCTGGACATTGTTAATTTTATTTTAGGGCTGTTTTTATTGCAATGCCACTGGGAGTCATTACAGAGTTGAACAGTCAGATGAGTTTACATCAACCAGTTAATGCATGGCCAATCTATGAACTGCATGGCTTTGACATGAGGAAAAGTAATTTGTATTTGTTTTCGAAGTTGTCTTTTGAAAGACCTCCTCCATTCCTCTCTTGCAAAAGTAAATGAAAGCTATTTGTCCAATCTCTCCTGCATTAAATTGTCATTCGATTAAGGGGAAAAAAGGAAAGCTGCTACCAAAGACAGTGGACAAACATTCAAAAACCTGATTTCCTTCCTGCACTATTTCAAAGCAAATATAGCTAGAGGATAGCTGAATTATTTATTTTATTTATTTATCTGGAACATTTATTCATTTAAAGTGGTGGCACAGTTCCTCAGACAATCCACTGGGATTGTCAGCTGGAAAGCCCGATTCGAGACCCAAGCACCACGCAATGGGTGAGCTTCCATCCTCACCTCAGCTCCAGCCAACCTAGCCGTTCGAAAGCATGCAAATGCAAGTAGATAAATAGATACCACTTTGGTGGGAAGGTAACAGTCCTCTGTGACATCATGCTGGCCACATGACTGTAGAAATGTCTTTGGACATTTTACTGACCCACTTGCCTTGAAACAGAGATGGGCACTGCCCCTTAGAGTTGCCAATGACCAGCGGAATAAAATCCTCAAGGACTCCAGCTGGAGAAGACTCCTGCGAGTCCCTTGGACTGCAAGGCGATCCAAACGATCAGTCCTGGAGAAGATCAACCCTGGCTGCTCTTTAGGAGGCCAGATCCTGAAGAGGAAACATAAAGACTTTGGCCACCTAATGAGAAGGAAGGACTCCCTGGAGAAGAGCCTCATGCTGGGAAAGACGGAGGGCAAATGAAGAAGGGGACGACAGAGAATGAGGTGGCTGGATGGAGTCACTGAAGCAGTCAGCGTGAGCTTAAATGGACTCCAGAGGATGGTAGAGGACAGGAAGACCTGGAGGAACTTTGTCCATGGGGTCACAAAGGGTCAAACATGGCTTTACAACTAAAAACATGTGGGACTGATTGGGGTATATTGTAGCGGGGGGCACTGAAATATAATTTTATCATATTTTATTTATCCATATATTAAATTATTGTACTTTATTCTCATTTTAAAATGTAGATTTATTCCAATTTTATTTTAAATTGTATTTCATTCCAATTCCATTTTTAATTGTTTTTATCGGATTTTAGTAATAATTTGTGTTTGGAACTCTGCCCTTTGATATGGCCCATGGGTTAAACAATAAAGTAAACTAACATTTAAAGCATTTATATAGTCATCCACCTGCCTCTTCTGGGTGGTTCCCAATCAAAGAATAAGTTTACATAATACAAATTTACCTTACTTTTATGCTGACATTCTTTTTCATGCTTCCCTGTCAGCAGTTTGCAATCAATTTAAATTCTTCAACCATAATTTTAAAGGGATTTTTTTTTAATTGATGCCTCTGCAGAATGTACATAGTTTTTGGGTCTGTTTTGCTTCTGTGCTTCACAAGAATTAGATTTTGCCAGTCAGATGCATCCATTTCATTCATGTCAAAATATATTTTCTTAGACAGTTTGCACTCTTATTTAACAGCCTGCTTAGAGCGAGCTCGTTGTACTTAATTACTATTCAAATATGTCATGGAAATTTTACTTCCTCTGTACATTTTTCCCCTATTGTAAAATACCCCAAGGTCACGAAAGATAAACATGTTCAGGGAGGAATATGGTTTCAAATCAGGACAGGATCTTAAATCACACCTATTTTAAATATGGCATATGCTAGATAAACCTTTTTGAATAGGACTGCCTGCGGAGGTCTCAGGAATTTATCTGTGCGTGGCTAATTCTGGATGTTGGGCTACCATATTTGTGCTACGAACATCCAGGCTATCTTGGATGGAGGCAGAGATGGGTTCTAATTCTTGATTGCCACTACATCATGTACACATTTTTGTTGCCATGGTCTAGTACAGGTAATCCTTGAGTTATGACCAGCCTCTTAAGGACTTTTCAAAGGACCTCATGTAAGCTACTTATAATCTGTTTTTAAAGTTAAACTGGTTGCCCTCTCTCTCTCTCTCTCTCTCTCTCTCTCTCTCTCTCTCACATACTCACTTTCCTGTCTCTCTCTCTCTGCCTCTCTCTCTCACTCATTCACTCACTTTCCTTGTCTCTCTCTCTCTGTCTCTCTCTCTGCCTTTCTCTCTCTCTCTCTCTTTGTCTGTCTGTCTGTCTGTCTGTCTCTCTCTCATTCACTTTCCTTGTCTCTCTCTCTCTCTGTGTGTCTCTGTCTCTCTCTCCCTCTCTCATTCACTCACTTTCCTTGTCTCTCTCTCTCTGTCTGTCTCTCTCACTCATTCACTCACTTTCCTTGTCTCTCTCTCTCTGTCTCTCTCTGTATCTCCCTCTCTCTTTGTCTCTCTCTGTCTGTGTGTGTGTCACTCTCTCTCTCTCTCTCTCTCTCTCTCACACACACACACACACACACACACACCCCAGAAGTTGGTTTCTGCCGGTTTGCCCCTGGAGTGGTGGTGGTGGGAGGCTCCGCCCACCCACCTGGACCCTTCTGCGCATGTGCAGAAGTGTCACACATGTGCACAAATGAACTGGTAGTAAAATAAATTGAAACCCACCACTGACACACACATATTCTCATCAGGCCACTTGGCAACCGGTTCATCTTTACAACCAGTTGCAGAATCTTGTGGCCATGAGACTGGGATTTATTTTTGGCCAGTTTCCAGAATTTACTTCTGGTTTTTGATTTGTTTAAAAATCATTGGGAAAATTATTTCATTTAACCTCTGTCATGTTCATTTAATGACTGCTGTAAAATAGTTGAAAAATCAGGTTCTGTCACGTGATGCCTTGACTTACAACTACAATGATTTACTACTATTATTTGGGACTCAGTTATGATCATAAGTTGAGGACTACCTTGTAAATGTCAAAATAACTGCACATAAAAGTGATCATATGCCAGCAAAGTACTGCCAAACAATATTATAATGTTCTTTTACATATTGGCTGACCATAATAACCTCATTATTAAAATCGGTGACTAAGGCTTTTTTCAAAGGTTTTACTCTAGTATGACACCATTCTTTATCCCACAAAAAGGTGAAAAGGGGGGAAAATGATTAAGTGTGTTTACTTTTTTCCCCATTGGAAGTCCTGTAGAGCTTTTCTTCTTCTAAACACCTTCTGATGGGGGTGTGAGGTTGGAAAACTGCCTCAGCATTTATTTAATAATGTATTGCTCTGCAGCTTCTCTTCCTGTTTTTTCTTTTGGTCTCCAAGTTGCATACAATATACGTTTTCCACTGCTTTAATTTGCCTGGTTTCCAAAACTTAGTGCCATCTTCAAAAAGAATAGAATAGAATAAAATAAAATAACAGAGTTGGAAGGGACCTTGGAGGTCTTCAACCTCCTGCTTAGGCAGGAAGCCCTACACCACTTTAGACAAATGGTTATCCAACATCTTCTTGAAAACTTCCAGTGTTGGAGCATTCACAACTTCTGGAGGCAAGTTGTTCCACTGTTAGTTCTACATTACTTCTCTCCTTGATTAGTTTCCACCCATTGCTTCTTGTCCTGCCCTCTGGGGCTTTAGAGAATAGCTTGACTCCTCTTCTTTGTGGCAACCCCTGAGATATTGGAACACTGCTCTCATGTCTCCCTTAGTCCTTCTTTTCATTAGACTAGACATACTCAGTTCTAGCAACCGTTCTTCATATGTTTTAGCCTTCAGTCCCTTGATCATCTTTGTTGCTCTTCTGTGCACTCTTTCTAGAGTCTCAAAATCTTTTTCACATCGTGGTGACAAAACCTGGTTACAGTACTCCCAAGTGTGGCCTTACCAAGGCGTTATAAAGTGGTATTAACACTTCACGCAATCTTGATTCTATCCCTCTGTTTATGCAGCCTAGAACTGTGTTGGCTTTTTGGGCAGCTGCTGCACATGGCTGGCCCATATTTAAATGGTTGTCCACTAGGACTCCAAGAGCCCTCACAGTTACTACTATTGAGCAAGGTATCATATATACTATACCTGCACATTTTGTTTTTCTTGCCTAAATGTAGAACCTCACTTTTCCACCATTGAATTTCATTTTGTTAGATAGCACCCAATATTCAAGTCTGTCAAGATCCTTCTGTAAGTTAAACATGGTGGAGTTGGTGAAGAGGCTCAAAAGATTCATTTATCAGACGTCTAGAGGAATCCCATGTGAGGAACAACTGTATTTAGGGTCTTTTCTCTTAGGGGAAAAAGATAAGGAAGAATTAAGCATGATAAAATCTAGTTGTGCAAGACATAGAGAAGAAAATGCCATATTACTCCTGAGATTTTCTTCTCTAGTTCTGTATATTCTCATGCTTCTAGGTTTTTCTTGAGCACTTGGTGAGCCACTGTAGGAGCATTTGGTCAGATGAAGCCTTAGATTACAGGTAGTCCTCGGTTTACGACAATTCAATCTATGCTGCAGATTGCAGCTGAATTGATAAAGCCTGAATTGGCTTTAACTTCAGTGAACAACATTTTAATTCAATTTATTTAATTTAGGCACTGCCTTACTCCAAATTGACTCTGGGCAGTGTACAATAACGCCAAACAGAGTAGAAAATGTAATAATTATATTTTTAAAAAAATGAACAATAGAGAACAAAACAGAACAAGAACCAATGTTGGATTTTTGCTATTCTAGCTGGGAGGAAGATCGGGTATTGAAGTCTTGGTACTATCTGCAGTCTCAATTTCAGCTTTATTTTATTTATTAAATTTATATGCCACTGTTTTCTCCTGAAAGTGCCTTTATACTAAGTTGCTGTAGCCTGATGTGCTTGGTGTAACATACTTTGACATCATATTGAACCCATTCTCATTATCTAGAATACTAATTTCAAAGGATATTATAATGGAAGGTGAAACAGAAATGTGTGTGTGTGTGTGTGTGTGTGTGTGTAAAATGTATAAATTTATTTGCCACCTATCTACTAGGGCTACTTCAGACAGTTTTGCAACAATAAAATATAACTTTAAATAACCACATTTTAGTGTCTAAGCCTCACATTTATATCATATAACAGCCCCCAAATTTAGGAGCATTTTATCCCTTTAATGTTCTGCCCACAGCTGGCCTGGAATGGAAATATAGAGAAAACCCATAGGAAACCGAGTATTGTCTCTGTGAAAGGGGTACCATAGAAACCACAGCTTATCTCCTTCTGTCTCGCTGGTTCTCCAGGGACATTCACCACAAGTTCATTACCCCTCTTTTATTTCAATTTCTAGGGCATTCTGATATCTTTTATTTTCGCTGATAAATGATTAAGATAAACCGATTTCTCTAAAAGTAGGGGAAAATATTTTTTAAGTGTCACCTGCAATTAGTTGCCAATAGTTATTGTTGTAAGGGGATATTTCTGAACTGTCAATTTTATTGAGTATATTTTTATTAGTCAGTGACCAACATAAAGTTCTGTCTTTTTTATTTGGACTGATTTTTTCCTGCCTCATTCTGAACCAGAAAGAGAGTTCACTGTGTCTTTTGCTGCATAGCTCTGCATAGAGTATCTGAATTGAAAGGGACCTTAGAGATCTTATAGTCCAGCACCTTGCTCAAGCTGGAGACCCTATATCATTTCAGACTAATGGCTCTTCTTAAAAAACCTCCAGTGTTTGAGCACTCACAACTTCTGAAGGCAAGCTATTCCACTGATTAATCGTTCAAACTGTCAGGAAGTTTCTCCTTAATTCCAGGTTGCTTCTCTCCTTGATTAGTTTCCACCCATTGCTTCTTGTCCTGTCTTCAGGTGCTTTGGAGAATAGTTTGACTCCCTCTTCTTTGTGGCAGCCCTTCAAATATTGGAACACAGCTATCATGTCACCCTCTAGTCCTTCCTTTCACTAGACTAGACATACTCAATTCCTGCAATTGTTCATTATATGTTGTAGTCTCTATTATTATTAATAGTGTTTAGCCTGCTTTGTTTCTGTAGTGAATGTGGACTAAGATTAGCCTGTTGATATATTGGATTAAGAAAAGAGACTAGTATTTCCATCCCTCATCTTCCAATGTCTGCAGTCTAAACACTGGGCTGAAACTTGTAGATTTACTTCCATTTATTTCTTTGATTGATATATAATTAGAAAATGATGATACAATGACGTCCTAATGTTTTGAGATTTCTATAACAGACATGGGATATCTCATAGTTTACATTGAAATAGATATCTGCCATTTAGCACAATATATTCGAGATCTTGACTGACTTTTGTTTTGTTGACCTGATGATGTTACCTAGTTGGGTAATGAAACACCTGCAAGAAAACAACCAAGTTCAGAGAGGACCATGAATCTCACAGTTCAACCTTGAGCTACAAATATTATCTTTAATTGACGTCTTTTGTGTGATAAAAATCTTCCTTTGAAGACATCTCTGTTCTTTTATCTTTGAACCTTTTTGCCTGTAATCTATTAATTTTCCTGTACCATATAATGACCCCCCTTCTTTGCTTAAATGTAATTAGTAATGACAGATCCTCTGCACAACAGCTGCAACGAACGTGTGATTCACACTATAGTTGGGGAAAGGCACTTCTATTATAAATTAGTGCAATGATTTCAGGCAAGCCATGACTTAAACTGTAGGCTGTTTCCTTTGATTTTTCAGTTATAGTTTGTTATTTTTATGTTATTTATAGACTTCTAGTGTTAAAAACAACAGAGTTTCCAATGTAAAAATCACACACAAAATATGCACACTTCTTTTAATTAGGTTACAAAATTGAATGGAGCATATATTAACTGATTCTTTATTGACCAGAATATTGGAAAACAGCTGGCAGATTCTTTATATGGGTGCCAAAAACGAACACCAGAAATGCAAACTAGATATTTGAGACTTTTGGACAAAATTGGCCCTAATAATATAAAAACTATTTTTTTAAATACAATAAGGACCGAACATTGATTTTTGACAATCAGCTGCCTCCACAAAACTTCTATTCCATTTGGACTTTTTCCTTGCATATTTGAGTAGATCTTTAGACATTTAGGTAGAGGTCAAGGTAAAAGTTTGCCTCGCACATCTGTGCTAGTCATTCCCGACTCTAGGGGGCGGTGCTCATCTTTGTTTCAAAGCCAAAGAGCCAGCGCTGTCTGAAGACGTCTCAGTGGTCATGTGGCCGATATGACTAAATACTGAAGGCGCACAGAACGCTGTTACTTTCCCACCAAAGATGATTCCTATTTTTTCTATTTGCCTTTTTATGTGCTTTTGAACTGCTAGGTTAGCAGAAGCTAGGACAAGAAAGAGGAGCGCACTCCATTATGAGGCCACTGAGCCACCACATCCCATGTTAGATATTTTAGTGTTTTGCTATTCTGGGTTCTCCTTCATGAAGTGTTAGAAGTTTTATCAGAAATAAACCATCACTCATTTTAGCGCTGGATGGACCACGCTGCACAACCCTTAAATAAAAATGTAAAACAGGTAACAGAAAAGGCATTTGAAATGCTAATACAATCTGCTGAAAGTGACAACAGTAAGAAAATTCAAATTAGTAGATGATAAAGCAACTTAATACCTTTAACCATTCTTGATTTTGTTTCACAGTCATACCTTAGTGTTGGAAATGAAAGCCGCTTGAGATGCAGTCTTAACACTTCAATGGCTTCTTTAGAAATTCAGACGTTTTGCATTCTAAGAATCAAATGACTTCTGACAACATATCAATAAAACAGACATCAGTCATTAACTAAGTTTGCATCTCTGTATGGTGATGTAAAAAACCCTACTTTTCTTTCTTTAAATGTAGAATGATAAAAGCTGCTGTTTTGATAATTAATCCTTTTTAGGTACTAAAATGGTATGTGAGCAAAACACCTGTCCTGATTAATCAGCACAAGATATATTTAGTTGATCTATTATTTGATAAGATTCCCAAAGGAGTCAAACAATTATAGCAAAAAAAGAGGGCAGGGGGAATCTGACTGATTCAGCCACATGTTATTATAACAAGCACAATGAAACAAAATTTCTCTTTAAAGGAAGAGAAAATGAAATGTCTATGCATGCCCTTTATGTTTAATCAGTCCTTGTATTGTTATTACTGTAAAACCAAGGAAATATATCTTGTGGTGATTAATCAGTATAAGGTACTAAAATACTATAATTTCTTTTGTCATTATCCAAAACTTTCTTAATAAGTTTGAGTTGTCTCAAGGAAACCAAGAGGCTTGGTGGTGAGGACAGAGGAAGCAAGCATAGTGCCACCAAGACTACTGGCTGTCTATGCAGGGAAGGTATTAATATATTGTTGTTGTTAGTTGCGAAGTCATGTCCGACCCATCACAACCCCATGGACAATGTTACACCAGGCCTTCCTGTCCTGTACCATCCCCTGGAGTCCAAGCTCACACCAACTGCTTCGGTGATTCCATCCAGCCACCTTGTTCTCTGCCGTCCCCTTCTTCTTCTTTTGCCCTCCATCTTTCCCAGCATGAGGCTCTTCTCCAGGGAGTCCTTCCTTTTCATTAAGTGGCCTCATTATTTGAGTTTCCTCTTCAGGATCTGTCCTTCTAAAGAGCAGTCAGGGTTGATCTCCTCTAGGACTGACCGGTTGGATGGCCTTGCAGACCAAGGGACCCGCAGGAGTCTTCTCCAATACCAGGGTTCAAAGCCTCCATTCTTTGATGCTCAGCCTTCCTTATGGTCCAATTTTCACAGCCATCCATTGCAACTGGGAAAATCATAGCCTTGACTAGACAGACTTTTGTTGGCAGGGTGATGTTTCTGCTTTTTAGTCTGCTGTCTAGATTTGCCATAGCTTTCCTCCCAGGAGCAAGCATCTTTTCATTTCTTAGCTGCATTCCCCATCCTGCAGTCACCATAGATGGGAGGGGAAGGGTAAGCGGGACCAGCCAGGAGTGAGATTTGGGGGTTCTCCAAACTGCATAGAATCTTAGCTAGAGGTTCTCCTGAACCCCTACAAACCCCCAGAAGCCCACCCCTGGCCTAGAAGATGTTGAGGTGATGATCAGAAATCAAGCTTGAGTCCTAAGATGCATTTCCCTTTCAAAAGACATTTATGGGGGACTTTGCAATACTGGTATATCACTTGATGCTAGATTAAGATGACTTCCAAATGTTTAGAATATAATTAAGTTATAAAAATGAGCTTCTGACATGCTTAGTTATGGAAGACCTCACTATCACTCATCTAACCTCATATAAATCTATATGCCCAAAGGTAAAGAGTTTCTCTCATTAAGTCAAGAAAATATATTGTTTTGATTCTGTGCAGACAGTGCATTCTCCCAGACGTAAAAAAAAAAAAAATAGCTTGATTAAAATTGGTGATTTCCAACAAGAAACGACTAATTATACTGAGAGCATATTAGCAGAATATGTAACATACGCAGAGGTGTACCAATAAACCAGGCAAAGTAATTATATAAATTGCATCGTGTCTAAAAATGGGATAACAAGTTGTCAGAAAAATGTTATTTATTTCATAGCAAGCTAATATTGTAAGAACAAACATCTAGGCAGGTGAAACGTATCAAATTATTAATTACGGTATATAGACTCATTTTGCTGCTTATAATAAATGTTCTGTATCTGGCTTCAAAGGAATTACTAAAATAATGGTTCAGTCTAAGAAGATGTTGGATAACCATTTGTTTGAAGTGGTGTAGGGTTTCCCATCTAAACAGGGGGTTGGAGTAGAAGACCTCCAAGGTCCCTTTCTAACTCTGTTATTCTATTCTATTCCAAATATACATACATACATACATACATACATACATACATACATACATACATACATACATACATACATCTCCAAACTAAGGTACAGTGAAAAGTAAAATTAGAAATGCCGTGTTAATTTTCTTTGTTGCCATATTTTGTTTATTGATAATTAATGCATCATGAAGCACAAAATTCAATATTTGATATGGAGGAAAATTGTTGTCATTGCCTACACATCTCACTTGGAATACATGGAAATTCTGCTAAATTGCTTCAAGAATCTAAACATTATTCTAGGAAGCATTGTCTCTTTTGGGTTAAATTCACTTTTGGGTGATTGCATCTATGCATTTTTTTCAGTAAGGTTATATGAATGGCTTGTCATTGCCTTACTTCAGGATTATTATTTTTTTTGCTTCTCAGTTTACTAGTCTAGTAAAATGAGAGTAACACAATAGGAAACTGCAGGCCTCTTCGTTTCAACTTGCTGAAGATAGCTTTTCCCTCCTAACTTGCATAAAACGATTTGAGCATGTTTCGGATTAAGCTAGTTTACATCAGGGTGTCAAACTCAATTTCATTGAGGGCCACATCAGGGTTGTGTTTGACCTCTGGGGACTACGGCGGGTGTGGCCAAGCTGGGTGTGGCCATGGTAGGTGTGGCCAACTTGATGTCACTTGTATCAGGGGCACCTGTGTAACCCAGGTGCTCTGCCAGCGAAAACAGGCTCTCAAGCTCCGTTTTTGACTACGATGGCCTTCTGCAACCCTCTGCCAGTTAAAATAGAACTAGAGAGAGCCTCACGTGGCCCTCCCCAGCTCTGTTTTTTCTGGCAGAGGCACTGTAAGCCAGAGATAAGTGCCCCACAGGCCAAATCCAGCCCCCGGGCCTTGCATTTGAAACCCCTGGTTTAGATTGTCCCGGTCTTATAGGACTAAAATATGGCAAATGTCAGGCATAATGTGCTTTAAAAAAAATTAAAGCAGGGATTGCCACTGAAGTATGCGTAAAGTGGTCCTTGATTTTTCTAACGGTGTTTTATAAGGGTTCCACGACAATTTGATGGGAACCCATCCCAAATTAAAGGCAAGATACATTGTGTATTTAAATGAAGCCAGTTTTCAATTTCTAGCACACCGCCTCTCATGAAAGAGTGCTGGACATCCACTTTTAAATAACCATCTGGTTCCGCAGATAAATCTACCTTTAATTTGCCTTACTAAGGAACATGGTATTAATCGGCCCAACCCAATGCTTACATTACTTGGTCTGCATGCATTTTTAAAAGCTTCACAGTTTCAGAAAAAGAGAGTGTAAATGACAGAGTGGTGGGAAGCCTTGAAGAGGTGCCTCACTTTGATAAGACTTCAAGCAAGAAAAGCATCATCTTGCATTGACTTTGTGGAAGAGTGAGGAGCCAAATTCTAAAGAATAGAGCAGTGATTCTCTCTGACCAGAGGTGGTATTCAGCTGGTTTGGACCGGCTCGCCCAAACCAGTAGTGCCCATCCACCTTAGCTCTATGCCGTTCTATTTAGGCACATTTTCAAGACGCATGTTCTGACCTAGACTTACCCAAAAAGCACGAAGCAGATTCCCGGTCCTGATAAAACCCTTTTTATTAAACAAAAGTGAATTCCTCTCATTCACCTTCAACAAAGGCTTGGTAAACAATCTTTCAAAGGTGATTTTATGACCACAGACCTTATCTAGCTTGGAAAGTTGCCATGTAAATATTTTCCAAATGCAGTGCTGTGTGTGGAAAGACTTGGCACAGAGTCTCTGAGATTCATGGACAGATCTTCACACTCCTGAAATGAACAAATGAACAAACAAATTGTTTCCTGCAAAAGTCCACTCCCCTTTCGCTCCTCTTTTATTTCCTATGAAAGGGCCCATTCACCAACCACCTGTGACTTTACTCCCAAGTCTACCCTGATTTCTCAGCTGTTCTTTTCTTCTGGCAGCTCTGCGCATGAGCAAAGTGGGAACAGGCTCCAGCTGTTCCTCCACCTCACTGCTGTCTAGCTCTGAAGGCAGCTGAGAATTGCTGGATGGCCTTGGCCTCACCTCTGTCTCTGACACAGAGCCCTCATCCGAGCTTTCTCCAGCCTCCAGGACTGGCCCATGTTCCTTCCCAACCTCCCCTGGTCAAAGCACGCTCACATTTGTGAACTGGTAGGGAAAGTAAGTGAATATCACTCCTATCCCTGACACTGTTGATTGGATGTTTGGTCTTATAAGAGCCGAGGTGGTGCAGTGGTTAAATGCAGCACTGCAGGCTACTGCTAGATCAGCAGTTCAGCGGTTCAAATCTCACCGGCTCAGGGTTGACTCAGCCTTCCATCCTTCCGAGGTGGGTAAAATGAGGACCCAGATTGTTGGGGGCAATATGCTGACTCTCTGTAAACCGCTTAGAGGGCTGAAAGCCCTATGAAGCGGTATATAAGTCTACTGCTATTGCTATTGCTTATTCCGACTTCTGAAGTCTGAGCATATATTTAAAACACTGGAACAGCCTTTGGAAATACAAATTTTACTTATACATTCATTATCCCGCATTAGGGATTATTTCACATTACAGCAGCCCAGCAAGAAGTGTTTAAAATGGAAGGGCTGATTAGTTTCAACGCTCCCTGATGGGTGAAATGGTGAATTATGAAGCAGAAAAGTTGGACCTTCCTGGCAGTGTAAATGAAATACTAATCCAACAAAGTAAATCATGTTCTTTCTCCTTTCCTCCCCCCCCCCCAGCTCCCAGTCTGGTTTGTGCCTCTGTGCATTGTGGGGTTATTAATCTTGATAATAGAAATGGAAAAAAGGAAATGTGGCCCTGAAAAATATGTGTTGATATAAAACGCTGATGAATTGCGGGGGGAGGGGGGGAACAATTGTGATTTCCTAACGCTTATCTTGGCCATACGTTGACGTGGAACAGTACTAAATTGAAAACTAGTTGGAGAATAATGCATCTACTCTATATAATATTTCATTGCCCACAAATTGTATATGCAAGGGCAGAGAGCTCTGCTGGGCTGATTCTGGTGATGTAATTAAAATTTCAAGACCTGAAAATGGAACCCCGATGCATTTGAATAATTTAATCACATTAATAAAATTATTTAGCTCTGTGAGCCTTGCTTGTCAGACCGGGAGTTAGACGTGTTGTTTCGGGGAGTTTCCTGCACATTGCCAAACAACTTAGTGTGGTCAGTTTCTCTAGGTTGACAGGACAATGGAATTTCCATTTATTTGTTTGCTTTCAGTAAGTTTTGGAAAAATAGGTCTGTTGATCCAGAAATATGCCAGTTTGAACAGATGGCTGAAATTATGTGTATAGGCAAGGGTATTCTTAGTTATAATTATAAACAATTGAATACTTGTGGGGGGATATGGAAAGTTACAAAACTACCTAGTGCAGCAAAGGTGTACAGCTACATTTCTCTCTTCCATGCTTGGAGGATGACAAGTCTTGTTTTATCAGCCCTGAGAGCTGCAGGGAATTTGCTTGCCAGAAAAGGTATAAGAAGTAACCTCAGTAGATTGTGTGCCATTATCTCTGCCTTCTACCTCCATGCTCCCTTATAGTTATTCCTGATATGAGGGAAAGGTAAAGTTTCCCCTTGCACATACTATGTGCTAGTCATTCTTGACTCTAAGGGGTGGTGCTAATCTCTGTTTCTAAGCCGAAGAGCCAGTGTTGTCCGAAGAAGTCTCTGTGGTATGTGACCGGCATGCCTAAATGCTGAAGGCGCACAGAACTCTGTTATCTTCCCACCAAAGGTGGTTCCTATTTTTCTACTTGCATTTTTACATGGTTTCGAACTGCTAGGTTGGCAAAAACTGGGACAAGTAACGGGAGCTCACTCTGTTATGCAGCACTAGGGATTCAAACAGTGGTGGGATTCAAATAATTTAACAACCGGTTCTCTGCCCTAATAACCAGTTCACCAAATTGCTCAGAAGGTTAACAACCAGTTCTCCCGAAGTGGTGCGAACTGGCTGAATCTCACCACTGGATTCGAACCACCAAACTACCGACTTTTCTGATCGACAAGCTCAGCATCTTAGCCACTGAGCCCATAGATATGAGGGATAATATTACTTTTTTTCTCTCCAAGACTTTTCAAGGGAAAATAACTCAACTTTGCCAAATCTCACCTTAGTCATGGAAGCAGTCTGCGTGACTGAGCCAATCACCAGGAGATGATGAGTTGTAGTCCTGCTACACACACACACACACACACACACACACACACACACACACAGCAATTTAGATGATAGATAGATAGATAGATAGATAGATAGATAGATAGATAGATAGATAGATAGATAGATAGATAGATAGATAGATAGATAGATAGATAGATAGATTATGGACCCTTCATGGGAGCTAGATCTTTGCATAATATGTCCAAAATGTTAATATGACTCTCATTATTTGTTTCTGAGAACTCCGACACAATGTTTTCCATGATCCATTTTGTTTGTTCGTTTTCTTGGCTACCCATGATATTATGAGACTTTTTTCCAACACCAAATTTCTATCCTGCTTCTTTAAAGTCCAACTTTCAAGAGCATCAATATATTTTCAGTCCTCCTTCAAAGTTCCACTTTTGCTGGAATGTCACTGGGAAAACCCCTGTGTTTACAATTCTGATCTTTGTAGTATGGCTTGGCATCTGAAGACCATTTCCAAGAATTTCATTGCTACTCAGCAAGCATATGACATTGAATTGTGGTCCATTTTTGAGTATACTACTTGTATTTCATTACCAAAGATTGCACATTGTTTGCATTTTCAGCTATCAGAATAGCATTGTCAGGTGCAAAAAATACCAACAATCCAAGGTGACATATGAAGGTTCAATTTATTGCTAAGGAAACTTTTCAACTGTCAACATCAGCTTAGAACTAGATAAGGTTCAACACAAATCAAAGCAGCTAAATGTAAGATGAGAAGTAATAGATGGAAACTAATCAAGGAGAGATTCAGCCTAGAACTAGGGAGAAGTTTCCTGAAAATGAGAACAATTAATCAGGGAATGGCTTTCCTCCAGAGGTTGTGGGTGCTCCATCACTGGAGGCTTTGAAGAAGAGAATGGACAACCATTTGTCTGAAATGGTATAGGGTCTCTTCTTGGATGGGGTGGGGTTGGACTAGAAGACCTCCAAGGTCTTCCCTCCCAACTCTGTTATTGTATTAAAGTGGAACTACAATGAACATGGGACATGGTGGCTCAGTGGCTAAGACACTGAGCTTGTCGATCAGAAAGATCGGCAGTTCTGTGGTTTTAATCCCTAGTGCTGCATAATAGAGTGAGCTCCCTTTACTTGTCCCAGCTTCTGCCAACCTAGCAGTTTACTTGCATGTAAAAATGCAAGTAGAAAAATAGGAACCACCTTTGGTGGGAAGGTAACAGCATTCCATGCACCTTCGGCATTTAGACATGCCAGACACATGACCACAGAGACGTCTTCAGACAGCGATGGCTCTTTGGCTTTAAAGCGGAAATGAGCATTGCCCCCTAGAGTCGGGAATGACTAGCACATATTTTACCTTACCTTACAATGAACATGTTGAGACATTAGCCAAATAGCAATAGCACTTAGACTTATATATCACTTTACAGTGCTTCGCAGCCCTCTCTAAACCGTTTACACAGCCAGCCTCTTGCCCCCAACAATCTGGGTCCTCATTTTACCCACCTGGGAAGGATGGAAGACTGAGTCAACCTTGAGCCTGGTGAGATTCGAACTGCCAAACTGCAGTCAGCCGGCAGTCACCAAAAGTAGCCTGCAGTACTGCATTCTAACTACTGTGCCACCGCAACTTACACAGCGTATTTAAAGTCTCAGATATGTGCTCCATCTTTCTTTTTCTTTTCTTTTTATCAATATTTTTATCAAGCACTCTAGGCTCCCACCTCCACTCACATTTTCTTCTCCTCACTTGACCTGCTGGTTATGAACATTTCCTTGTTAGTTCATAGGATACCATCGTCAGTTTGAAAGACAAAGTGCAAATTAAGAGACATGGGCAAGGCTGGGCGAGGTGGGTGCCTGAATGTGTACCCTGGTTTTTCATTCACAGATCAGATCTGCCCCAAACACAATTGCCATTGCAGAAACATAGAGGTTAGCCGAGAAAACACATGGCAGTTTTGGCTTGTACCAAACTATAATTGGGAAGATTATTTTTGATCACAGTTACACCGCAGCCCAAACATTGGAGATTTCTTAATAAGGCTGGCAGGAAATTAAACCCAAACCCAAACAACACTGATTGGGTTGCCTCAAAGCACAGTAATATTCTGAATTGTCTTATTATAGACCTTGATAACATTATATAACTGTACTTTGGAGGAAGACATTTAAAATAATCAACAACTGTCTATTTGCCTCATTTCACCACTTTCTTGTTTGTTTGTTTGTTTTTTCTTGAAAATGATTTGATTAAATGTACAAGATGCAGAATTATTTTTGCATATATTCTCTACATCTAACTGGTGTTTATTAGTCATTAGTCACAATGCCATTAGCATTGTGGATCTCAAACATCCAGGCCGATTGCTGCTTTTAAGATGTGGGCGTTTATCCAGCCATAGTATTGAAAAATAAACAGATATTTTGTTTTACTAGCCACTGATTTCCTTCAAACTTTTTTTTTAAGCAATGAAAGTTATAAACACCAATGCAGAGGCCAAAAAGGGAGGGAGAGATTCGTCCATAAATCTAGATCTTTTTTTCTGTAAAATCCTCAGCAGAATATCAGTAAGCTCATTAGACCTGTGATGGCGAATCTATAGCACGCATGCCTGAAGTGACACACAGAGCCATGTTGCCTGGCACACACGGTGTTACCTGTTTCTCTTCCAGGTTAATGGTGTGCATGGGGTCGTGACCATCAGCTGGCCTTTGTGTGTGCGGCAGTGCCGGAAACTGGAAGAGCTGATCTTCCGTTTTCTGGCATGAGCATTTGTGTCGTCTAGCTGATCATCGCACATGCATGCAAACCAGAAGACCAGCTGGCCAGCGCACATGCATGCACCAGAAACCGGAAGTTTATTTTTTGGTGTGCACATGCCCCCTGGGTAGCTCCTCTTCCTGGTTGCGGGCCCGATCAACATGCTCATGCATGCTCCCTTTTCAGCGCTTGGTGCTGAAAAGATTTGCCATCACTACATTAGATCAAAACAAAAATAGGGAACACCCAATTGTACATGAGCGTTTTTGCCTTTCCTTTGTGATAATTGTAACCCTTTGGCTTTGCCATAGCTCATTCCAAAACACAGGAGCCAATTTTATCAACCATTTCTTCATAAGAATGGACACATCTTTCTAAATCTTTGCCAATTTCACTTAGTTCATCAGTACATCCCATCACTGTGATATTATTTTTTTCTTTCCTTTTTTGCATTTAGATGTATATGCAGGATGTTTGTATTATTTGCATTTTTTAAATAAAAAATAATTAAAAAATTGGTACATCCCATCATGTTTCCACTTCTGACTGCAGCCTTTAACAGATTAACAGAGTTGGAAGGGACCTCTGTCCAATTTCTTCTTGAAAGTCTCAAGTGATGAAGCCTCACAACTTCCGAAGGAAACTTTTGTTGCATTTTTTGATTGTTTTCACTGTCATAAAGTCCATCCTTCTTTCCAGGTTAAATCTCTCCTTGGTCAGTTTCCATCCATTATTCCTTGTCTGGCCTTCAAGTGCTTTGGAAAATAGCTCTGTTTGATTGGACAGTGTGACCAGTGACTTGAGGGAAAGGGGATTTTACTTTTTAATTAGGTGAAAGCTGCAGGAACTTTCAGAGTCGGCTTTCACCAGTTGTGCCAATATGATGTATCCAATAAATTGTTCTTTGAGGAATTTGCCTGCATCAGGATTCTGCTTTCTATGGATGCATTACTTGGAACCTTGACACCTTTACTAGTAATGGGACACACATATGCATGACTACACACTAATTCAGACATTCTTTTTCTGCTGATAAATTACTTTTAATTTTTCCACGAGATTCATCCAAGGAAACAATGATCCTTTGCTTAATAAGAATTCAGGAAACCTGTATGATGAATTGGTTTGTATGTTAAAATAACCTTGGGCGGTCATCTCCAGATGGATAATGTGCAGGAATAAATAAATGAGGCTAAATCTCTTTTCTGATCTTTTTATCTTTCCCTCTTATTTTTTTTTTTAAATATACATCTATAATTATATTTATAGTTTTTTCTTTAAGATCATATGTGCTTGGTGTATTGTTTGGATCTAAGTATTTTATACACAATGCTAATAACAATAATAATACTGTTTATGTATGCATAATAATTTTTTTAACTTCTAACATTTACATGTAGATAATAATTATAATTTATTCTATTATGTTTCAATATATATAATTCTATTTTCCCATTTTCTACTTTCTATTTCTATTTCTATTTTCTAACCCCTAATAATGCAATTGCCATATTGAGAGATAGTCTATGTTTATCCATCATCCCTTTCCCTTTTTAATATTTCAACTCTTATTGACCTCTTAAACAGTTTTATGTGCATAAATTTTCTTTTAAACATGAGTGCTCTAAGGATCTGGGGATAACGAGAAAGGTAGTATGAAAAGAAATAATACATTGCATTCTGTGTTTTATTTTAGGAAACCGTAGAGCAGCCCAATGTAAGTGGAAGTTACAGTTTTCTGGAGCGAAGCATTCTTTCTGTAAGTGTAAAACTTCTTTTCATATTACTATGTTTTAAATTCTTAAGAGTCTTAAGTCTCATTTTACTAGCATGCACACACACACACACAGAAAAACAAAATTGCAATGAAAATGTGTTATAACAGAAAAACTATAGAAGTCACTTGGTTGTTTACAGATTTATCAATTCTATGTAGTGATTGTTTTTCTGTTAATTACCATATTTTTATTTCATTTTCATTTTCATTTTATACAATCACTTATATACTGTGCGTAACAAAAAAACAAAAAAAAGGAAAAAAAAATCCACCATAAAAAAACCAACATAACACTTCAATCCCCCATACACCCTTTCTTCTCCCCCTCCAACTTTCATTTCTCCCCTCCAACATTCCCCTCTTCTACTTCCCTTCCCCCTCAGACATCTCCCCCTCCCTCCATCTCACCCTCCTTACATTCCCCTCTCACTCCCTCTTTACTTCTCCCTCTTCTTTCCCTCTACTCCTCACTTTGGTGTATCCCTACAATTAATCTATTCAGTTTATTTTTTAGAAAATGAAAGAAAAAAGAAAAGAAAAGCGAGCAACAGTATACAAGTGCATTCTTATTGTTCTAAGAATTGAAACTGTATTTCCACCCTCCCCCCTCCCCCCTATAATCCCCCCTCCCTAACCCCCTTACGGCTTCCCAGGTCCCATACCCGGCATAGTTCTTTAACAAGCACTGGAATGTAATAAGACCAACTAACTTTAAAGTTAAAAGATAAAAAATAAAAGAAAAATCAATTGGGGTTCTCCAACTAAAGGTCTCATTGCTTTATCTATCTATTCAGACCTTTAATTTATCTCTTTTTTATCCAAATATCCAAACCTTTCTATAAAACCATTAAACTCAAGTACTTCTTTCATTTTTCATTTCGAACACCTCCCATTCTGTCCTTACCCACATCCACGTGTAAATTTTTTACCTTCCACCCTGCCTTTACCCATGTCCACATATATATTTTATCCGCGTCCATTGCTCCTCACATATTTACTCCACCTTCCTGGAGACTCTCTGACTAATCTTTCTTAACCTTATATTGAAATAGCAATTCATACAAACATCAGCTTGCATTCTAGCCCCAAGTAGTCTAGTTAAGCTTTCGCTACCCTTCCATCTCCCACGCAGCTCCCAACTCCGTTCGTCCCAAACCACAACTCAAGAAGATCGCGATCTCCGCTCTCCTCGCCTAGGAAAATAATTCATGCGCAATTTGAGTTAGAGTTCAAACAAATCTTATATACAATATATGTCCACAATCAGCAGCGCTTCCTTCAGCCTCCATATCTCATCATCGATGTACAACTTTTCCATTTTATACCAGGCAGAAATCATGAAGTTTTAAAAGCATCGCTAAGTCTTTATTCTTTACTCTTCTGCCCTTCCGGAAGAGGAAAGCAACACCCTCCGCCTTGTGGCCACGTGTCCCGCTGCTTGTCTTCTCCTTCTCCTTGTCTCTCTCCAGGTCCGGATGAATCAGGAAGTCCCGCCTTCAGAGTCTTGTAATAAAATTCTCGGGCTTCACAGACAGAGTTAAAGCGATGTTTTTGATTCTCAAATGTAACTGTAATGCCAGCCGGGACTTCCCATTTGTATGGAATCTGAGAATTTCTGAGTTCTTCAGTTAAGAAAATGTAGTCTCTCCTTGCTCTTAATATTTGAGATGGTATTTCTTTAAAAACAATCAAGTCCTGTCCATCAATTCTCAGCCTCTTGTTGTAAAGCCTCTGTATTATCACATTTCTGGATTCCCTTGTGGTGAAATATATAATTATGTCCCTCAGAAGCTGTCGCTGTTTTGCTACCCACGAATTCTGGTGGTAAATTTTTTGGATCTGCCAATCAAAGTTAAGTCCCGGACTTCCCACCGAGCGGCTAAGAGCCTCAAAGAAGATCTGTTTCAAATTCTCCTGTTCCTTTTCACGCAGTCCTCTAACTCTTATTGCAAACGCAGTCTTATTATAATTTATCATGACAAGTTGTTTTTGAGCATTTTCAATTTCCTGTTGTAACGTTTGGATTTTGGATGTCAAATTAGAGTTGGTTTCTTCCAAAAGTTCCAATTTATCCTCCGTTTCAGCAATATAATCTGTCATAACTGTCATTACTCCGATCATATCCTCCTTTGCTTGAGCAATTTTAGCATCAAATTGATCATATAAATCCGATATCAGTTGATTAATTTCCTGTCTGAAATTATTAAGCGTTTTGAGAAGAAATTCTTGTGTTAACAAATCTCCAGTAGAGGGCGTAGGAGGCAAGGGCAGCGACTTCATAGCAATTTTTTGAGATGTGTTATTAAGGAAGCGCTTCTGCTTAGATTTGGGAGCCATTCCAAAAAAATAAAAAATAAAAACAAGCAATCAAGCAAGCCAACAATCAAAGTCTCTGCTCCCCTCAGTTAATCTTTTAACAGTTAATACGAAGAAGCCTTCAGGAGAGTAGGGCTGACTAAGTACGTCACATCAAACACAAAAGCTATAAGATCGCCATCTTGTGACGCAGCTAGAAAAGGGAGCCTTTTACAAAATTGAAGCTGGTATTTTGGATAATAATAGAAGAAATTCCTCAGGAATGGTCCCCGCCCGGATTAATTTTTAAATAGCTTAGCTTTGTCCTGGGGGGGGGGGGGCAACCTGCCTCGGGCTGCAAAAAAGCAGCTGCGAAGAACTGGCTGGAGTAAAAGCTCAGCTAATGTTGAACCTCTTCTCCATTCACAGCGAAAATAAAAGGCTGTGAATTACAAAGAGATCCTAACGACTGACCTTCTCCCTGCCCCTTTCTGCCAGAAAGGGGAGATATCTATAGATCTTATAAGATATACAGACCAGAACTCTGAGAGGAGCTCCGTTGAGCTCCCGTCGGCGACAGCTCCTCCCCCAGAAGCCGTAGTGATTGTTTTTCTGAGTGCTTCTCTACTAGAAAGAAGAGAAAGTCTTGCTTTTGGGATTTGTTAATCCAAGAACATTGTTTTATTTTTCTCACATGTATATTTTTAAAGCTCCCTTTTAACAAAAATCACCCAGAGTAACATTTGTATCTGTCCAGTTGTTTTGGATTAATTTATTGACGTTTCTCTGCAATTTACTGATATAGGATTGTCTTTGTTGATCGTAGTTAATTCTCTCCATTCAGTGCAAATAAATGAGATTTAATTTAAATTAAATTAGATTAGATGGGTTAGATTAGATTAGATTCAGCAAGACAGTTTGGATTGCTCAAATGTGTGCCATGTTCCCAGTATATTTCAAGGTGGAAAACTCTTAAGCAGTACTTTCAATACTATAACCAAGATTTTGGGACTTTTGAAGGACCTTTTTCAGTGGTCAATTCCTAAATTGTTATAACTTTGATAAATGCTAGTTCTTCCTTGTTCCCTCAGGGTTTAACAATGTTGTGTCCTGGTATTTGTGGAGGAAAAAAAAAGTATTTTGTTTTGTTGGCAGCTTTCAGATGCTGTTCTTCCTCCCAGATTTTGGGTAGATATGTGAATTGTTGCTGCTTGATACGATGATGTTGGCTTCTGTAAAATGTGTGTGCAATTCTTACTTTGGGAAATCGTTCTGTATATTTACAAAAACAACACATTAAATTCACTAATTTCCTTATGATCCTTAAGGCATTGCAGTGGCTCCATATCAAATTCTAGACTTAGAATGGTGTGTATCATGTCTATATCCTACTTTAAAAAGGACAGCATGCATTAGACAATAGTGTGAAAAAAGTAAACACACATAACAACAAAAAAGTTGGATTAAATCCCCACGAAAATAATTTTACCATAGTTTGATACTTGAAAAAGCCCAAATGAAAAGTCTGAAATGTTAAATAGTTAAGTGTCAGCTTTGGCCTTATTAGGTTTATTCCCAGTATAACACAATATCCATAAATACTTGTGTATATGCCCATCTGCATATGTCAATCCTTGAATTTTTAACCATGGACAATGGACCACCCTCCTCCTCCTCCTCCTCCTCCTCCTCCTCCTCCTCCTCCTCCTCCTCCTCCTCCTCCTCCTGCCATATCCATCATTGGATGTTGTTGATCATATTGGCAATCCTATTTTTGTCAACAGCTGCATGAAAAAGTGCTGCTGATTTTTCTCCAAACTGGTACCTTAGATTTTGAAGCCCTGATGTTCTTCTTCCGCCTGGACCTCATTTGCCTTCAATCTTTCCCTGGAGGATTAAGTGAAAGATGCCATATTTTTTCCGGGTGTCGCATCACATGTCCAAAATATTCTAACTTGCACTTTTTAATAGCTTTGATGGCTTCCCTTGGCTTTCCCAGGCGACTTATCACCTCCTCATTTCTGATTTTGTCAAACCAGCTTATACATAAGGCTTGGCTTAGAAAAGCCAATTGTGAATATTAACACATACAAATATTTCAAGGGGTGTCTTATCTGTGAGTAGAACATTTTTATGGTCTTTTAGTCTAAATCAGTGGTTCCCAACATGGGACCCATGCCACACAGGGGGGGGGGATTTGATTTTTTTATGGGGGCAATTTGAACCTTGTTTAAACCAAGTTAATGACCTTTTAGGTTTCCTCCATGTGAGTAGAGTTCACTTTTTGAGTAAAGTACGAATTATATGTCGTGAGGGGGCATCAGGATTTCAGAGATGCTTAGGTGGGGCATGGCCAAAAAAAAAGGTTGGGAATCACTGGCCTAAATTCAACTGGTCTAAATTGGCTTATTCACGGGTAGTCCTTGACTTACAACACTTCATTTTGTGACCGTTCAAAATTACAACAGCACTGAAAGGTGCTTTTTCAAGAAGCAATTGGACTTTCCTGTTTTTCTCTGAAGACATTTCGCTTCTCAGAGCTGAAGGAGCTTCTTCTTGGATAAGAAGCAAAACGTCTTCAAAGAAAATCCAGAAAATCCAGTTGCCTCTTGAAATAGCCCTTTGGGACAACCTGGATGACGGAGCATCTCAACAGACAACAGCATTGAAAAAAGTGACTTATGACCATTTTTCACACTTATGACCATTGCAGCAGCCCCATGGTCATGTGATTTATATTCAGATGCTAGATAACTGACTCACATTTATGACGGTTGCAGTGTCCTGCGGTCATGTGATCACCTTTTGCGACTTTCTGACAGGCAAAGTCAATGGAAAAAACAAATTCCCTTAACAACTGTGTTACTATTTTAATAACTGCAGTGATTGAGTGAACAGATGTGACATAAAATGGGCCAAACCTTAACAAATTTCTCATTTAGCACCAAAAAAGTTGGGCTTAATTATGATCATAAGATGAGGACTACATCTATGCAGCAATTGTTTATAAAAGGGCAATCTTGTTCTACTGAATACCAATCAATATTCAAGCATTAGGGATATTATAAATAAAAAAAATAGTGAACTATGATGGTGCAGTGGTTAAAATACGGTACTGCAGGCTAGCTCACTGCTCCCTCCAGGAGTTCGATTCTCAACAGCTAAAGGTCAACTTAGCCTTCCATCTTTATGAGATCGATAAAATGTGGATCCAGATTTTTGTGGTCCATATGCTGACTCTCTAAATCACTTAGAGAGAGCTGTAAAAGCACTGTGAAGCAGTATAAAAAATCTAAGTGCAATTGCTAATACCGCAATCGTAACCATCAAAACACTACATAAAACTGTAGGAATAATAAAACATCAAATCAGTTCATCTGCTCATCATTCCTCCCTACAAAGATAGCGGACATTCTCATGTTTGCAAACTCAAACCACGAGATGGGTTGTAAATAAATGAATAATACTAAGAAGAAGAAAAAATCCACAGTTAGTCTACCAAAGACCGATGGCACATTTCCACATTCGTGCAAGGGCCATCTGTGGTGCATACAAATGACAGGCCTTATGGAAATTGTAGTATCTGCTTCCGCCTGTCTGTTTCTTTCTGGGATTCTGTCACTTCCTGCTGACATGGGAGATTGGTGAGAATGGACAAATTTATCACTCCTGATCTTCCCAGTAATATCCTGAGAAAACAGCAGGTTTCCCCAGAGTACGTTTTTTTGGGGGAAAAAATCATCAAGGTAACTGTAACTTTGGTTACTTCAACAGTCACCAAAGCTCATTTGTAACGACAAACACAATACACAAATGTCCGTAACTTCTGCAAGCATTTTGCACTTGTGGATGAGATTAGAAATTAGCAGCAGTTCCATTCAAGAGACTCCTACAAATCCCATTCTTTTTGTTCTGTGGCATGCCAGTTCCTTTTTTTTAAACTTATTTTTCCGCTCTCTCCCACCAGCAGTGCCATCTGTCATGGAACGGTAATATGGCAGTTAGCAGGATTTGACAAGAAGAAGGAAAAACAGTGAGAGATAATTTCTACCACTAAGAAGGCGGAAGGGAGAGTGAGTCCCCAGCATAGGGGAGATAGCAGTCCCTGAGCTGATTAGTATGACACTGTGAGACGCCAACAATTTATCTACAGTTATTAAATTTCAATATCTTTATAATGCTGACTGGAGGGTATGAGGTGTAACGGCTGTGTTGCCAGTGTCGAAACAGAACTGTTATGTTGGCAAAGATCAGCTGTCTCCCTACACCAGGAGTGGAGAACAATGGTCCTTTTGTGACTTCTGGACTTTAACTCCCAGAATTTCTGAGCCAGCCATTCCATTCCATGACTGGCCCAGGAATTCTGGGAGCTGAAATCCAGTCATATTCATTGGCATCCTTCAGTCTCAAAAGACTATAGTATCCTGCTCTGGAAAGAGGTCAAAGCTGGAGTGTCCTCTCCAACACAAGGCCTGGGTAGATTAATATGGAGGATAGGCTGTTACCCTAGCAGCAGATCCCCCCTCTGCACATCACTGGAATAGTCCAATGGAATGGCAGGGCCGATAAGTTTGGTTCCAGCTGTGTCACAGGAGTTATCAGAACGTGGTTGTACCCAGTCACGAACTGTTCCGGGACTCTGGCTCCAGATTTTGCCTGGAGGTTGACTCTTGAAGCCTTTTATAGTAGTGGATGAGGCCATAAGGCAGTGGAGGTTTGTAATCAGAGTTTCCCTTTTGCTAGAAGATGGTTCTGCCACTTTATCTGCCGTTGGGGCGGAGAACCCTCTTCCACCTTCAAAACCGTTGACCGTCTTCTCCTGTAACCCTGGAAAGGGGCCCCTTATGAGGTGCTACCAGCCGGGCCAGCTGGACCATGGTTTTTTTAAGGTGGTGATACTCCTCTATTACTCACCCTTTATCTTGGCTTGTGACAGGCAGAGCCTGGCTTCCCAAACGTTGGGCCCAGGAAGTCATAACGGAGTCATCATTCCCATTCCCTCTGCTGTGGGATCCATTGTCTACTTTTGAAATAAACAATCGCCAGCCAAAACCTCCAAGAGAAAACAAGTATAATGTTATTCTTCACTTTGTAAAGAGGGTGGACTATGCATACACAGGCACAGTGGACACACCCTAAATCAGTGGTTCCCAAGCTTTTTTGGCCATGCCTCACCTAAGCATCTCTACAATCCTGTTGCCCTCCTGTGACATATAATTTTTACTTTACTCAAAAAGTGAACTCTACTTATGTGGAGGAAGCCTAAAAGGCCATTAACCTGGTTTAAACAAGATTCAAATTGCCCCCATTAAAAATCAAATTGCCCCCCTGTGGGGCATGAGCTCCACATTGGGATCCACTGCCCTAAATCATCAATACATTTGCTTTATATCTCTAGTATTGTTACAAATTTACCTCCCACCTTTTCCTCTTTGGCTGAGTAATCATTTCGTCACTACCTATTTCACATGTCTAAAATGAATACATTATGTCCACCCCTGATTACATCTTCCACTACTCTAATTCCATCTACCCCTGCCTTTTATTGTCTTAGTTCCTAGGGGTTATCTCTAACTATCATGCCAGTAAATTCTGGTTAAGACCGGTTTCTAGCATAGCAGAGGCCTTCCTACATACAATTCTCAAGCTTCAGCCTACCTCATGTGATTAGAAACATGCATTTTCTTCACAGGCTAGCATGTCTTCTTAAAGTTATGTGTAAAAACAATAGGCTCTGTTTCCCACATCTGCCCTACACATGAAGATAATGGCCTAGTAACTCCAACAACAGAGAAGAAAAGCCTAGAATCTGAAGTCTGGAATATGAGTTCTTAAAGTACTTACCATATTTTTGGGAGTATAAGACACTCTGAAGTATAACAAGAAGGAAAACAAGAAAGAAAATCTGCCTCTGTCTCCCAGCAATTTGCCTCTTTGCAGCAAACAGCAAACAGCCCATTTCAACTTCAGCACAGCCTGATTAGCACAAGCAGCTGGTTGTCATTTGGATCAGCCTCCCAATGATCAGCTGTTTCAGGCTGCAGGGATTGCCATAGCCTATTGCCGCCTCCCCACACCCCATTTTTGGCCTCCGTATCCCATATTCAGACTCTATGTGCCCCATTTTTTACCTGTTCCGGGGAGCGGTGATCAGAATGGCCAGAAAATGGGGTGAACAGAGGCTGAAAACAGGGTGTGCGGAGGCAAATTGCTGGGACGCAGAGGCTGCGGCTTTTTATGCTCCTGATGGGCCGCTCATGCTTTAGCCGAATGAGAAGAAAGACACCGGACAAATGCTTTCTCGGGATGAGGCTTGGCCCTGAGCGATGCCCAGGGGGCCTCTTTTATTAGTTACAAAACAAAGAGAAGGTGTATATGATTACATCAAAAGGCACATGATTAACTAAGTCCAATAATAATGTTGCAGCGTGGCAGAAGCTTCATCTCTGGGCAGGAGAGGAGGGGTAGATGAGAGGTGGGGAGAAGTGGGGGAAGAGGTGGGGGGGAAGAAGTAAGCAGCTCGTATTCCTGTGTCCATTTGAAGTACTTGCTAACATGCCAGATGCTAGAGGCTGGTACAGCTATGCACGTTAATTAATAGAAAAGCTTTACATATTGCTAAAAGGAATGCTTTCCACATCTCCTGATTCTGTGTTTCTCCATCTCGTGTCTGTGTCTTCAGGCAACTAAAGCTGCCCTATAAACATCCTGGTAATGGATCCCAACAAAGGGTGGGGGCCAGGGGTGAGCAGGGCTGCATTCAGTGTATAAGACACACCCAAATTTTCACTTTTAGGGGAGGAAAGTGTGTCTTATACTCTGAAAAATATGGTAACTCCTTTACATTGCAAAGAATGAACCAGTGGTGAAATTCAATTTTTTTTTACTACTATGTTGGCATGGCTTGGTGGGCATGGCAGGGGAAGGATACTGGCGGACCTGGACTCCAATTCTGCAGAACCAGCCGAGGCACCAAGGGATAATCTGGTAGATCATCGCTGGATTGATTTTCAAGCTGTTACCCCTGAGGACGTGGACAAGGCCATGAGAGCTGTAGGTGCCTCCACATGCGTACTGGACACGTGCCCCTCCTGGCTGGTTGTTAACAGCAGGGAGGTGACACGGGGCTGGATCCAGGCGGTTGTTGCCGCCTCCCTCCGGGAGGGGTTCTTTCCCCCCGCTTTAAAGGCGGCGGTGGTGAGACCCCTCCTGAAGAAACCATCTCTGGATCCAGCCGTTCTAAACAACTATCGTCCAGTCTCCAACCTCCCCTTTGTGGGGAAGGTTGTTGAGAAGGTGGTGGCCTTTCAGCTCCAGCGGTCCTTGGAGGAAACCAGTTATCTTGATCCATTCCAGTCCGGCTTCAGGCCTGGCTACAGCCCAGAAACTGCTTTGGTCGCATTGACCGATGATCTCTGGAGAGCCAGGGATGGAGGCCATACCTCCATCCTGGTACTCCTTGACCTCTCTGCGGCTTTTGATACCATTGACCATGGTATCCTTCTGCGACGACTGCGGGAGGTGGGGGTGGGAGGCACTGTTTTACGGTGGTTCTCCTCTTACCTCTCAGACAGGTCGCAGTCGGTGTTAGTTGGAGGGCAGAAATCGACCCCTAGGCCCCTAACATATGGGGTGCCGCAGGGTTCGGTCCTGTCCAGGGTTCAATATCTACATGAAACCGCTGGGCGAGATCATTCGATGGCACGGGATAAAATACCACCAGTATGCGGACGATACACAGTTGTATCTGTCTGCCCCGTGCCAACTCAATGAAGCGATGGACGTGATGAGCCAGGGCCTTGATGCTGTTAGAGACTGGATGGGGGTTAACAAGCTTGTACTCAATCCAGATAAGACCGAGTGGCTGCTGTGCTTCCCTCCCAATAATTGGCCAAGTGTTCCATCTCTCAGGCTGGGGGGTCAAATACTACGCCCCTCAGATAGGGTCCGCAACTTGGGAGTCCTCCTGGACCCACAGCTGACTTTTGAACACCATTTGTCAGCTGTGACCAGGGGGGCATTTGCCCAGGTTCACCTGGTGCACCAGTTGCGTCCCTACTTGAACCGGGAGGCTCTCACAACAGTCACTCGTGCCCTTGTGACCTCTAGGCTGGAGTACTGCAATGTGCTCTACATGGGGCTGCCCTTGAAGAGCATTTGGCGACTTCAGCTAGTCCAGAATGCAGCCGCGCGAGCGATCGTGGGTGCACCTCGTTTCACCCACGTAACACCTATCCTCCGCGAGCTGCACTGGCTACCTGTTGATCTCCGGGTGCGCTTCAAGGTGCTTGTTGTCACCTTCAAAGCCCTTCATGGTATTGGATCTGGGTACTTGAGAGACCGCCTACTGCCAATTACCTCCACTAGGCCAATAAGATCCCATAGATTAGGCCTCCTCCGAATCCCATCAGCTGGTCAATGTCGACTGCCAACTACACGGAGGAGAGCCTTCTCGGTGGCTGCTCCGACCCTATGGAATGAACTCCCCGTGGAGATTCGTACCCTCACCACCCTCCAGACCTTCCGCATAGGCCTGAAAACCTGGCTGTCCCGACAGGCCTGGGGCTAAAGAATTCAACCCCACCCGAATAGTATGACTGTTGCGTTTTTTAATGATGTATTGTCTTTATGTGTGTATCTTGTTTTGTTTTTCCCTCCCCCTGGATTGTGAGCCGCCCTGAGTCTCCTTAGGGAAAAGGGCGGCATATAAATAAAGTTAAATCCTTAAATCCTAAATCCTAAAATCTCCATTCCAACCCCACTCTGGGGCCAGCCAGAGGTGGTATTTGCCGGTTCTCCTAACTACTCAAAATTTCCGCAACCTGTCAGAACTTGCTGAATTTCACTCCTGGAATGAACCCTCTGTTGTGTACAAAGCTTTGCTCTTCTCTGCCATACAAATTTTAACCTGGTTGAGTTATACCTAGGGCTGAGGAAACAGCAGGTGATGAAGGGGTTAACCACCTGGAGAACTGAGATTGATGTCCTTGTCTTTGTGTGGAACCCAACGCCAGGGACAACACACAATGGCTCTCAACGTTGGAGAAAGTTTGACCGGTGACCAATTTCGGTGTTTCTAATTAGTGCCAGTGTTTCCCCCTTGTGATTGGAACCAGACGGGAACTTTGAATATCAATACTTTTTTTCTTCCCAGGGCTACGGGCTGGTTGCTATTTAACTGAGCTGAGACTGGAATCCAGCAGGTTGCCTGGATACAGAGAATGTAGATGAGCCAACTGCTACGTCCACCATATGGCTAGGCATTTTATCCTAGTCACCTGTGACATGACCTACACGTGTAGTACATTAGCAATTTATAAGATAGCTTATATTTTAGGAAACACAGAGGCAGGTAACCTATCACAAAGCTCAGTGAAAAGACGGGTTTCTTCATTATTTTCAAGGCTTGTTAAAAATGCATGAGTATGTTTCAGACAAAAAAAGGGGGCTTCTATAATTAGCTCTTTGGCAGGCATCTGCAAGTAAGTTGAGATGTGAAATTTGAATGTTTATGATGGTGCTGAGAAATTTAACAAACTCAGATTGGTTTCCCCCACACCGAGATCTTAAAAGTGCTGTGTTTATTTCCTGATTTTGTGAAGTGACACCTAATTCCTTGGAGAAAAAAGCATAAGAAAAAATACAGTCACATATACTGAACTTTATGGGCACAATTTTCAATTTGAAAATATTTTAGTGTCCATTTCAAGGACTATTCCAAGGTCATTTTGTACAAAAAGAACAATAGCTGCTTTGAATTTCGTATTTTTCATCTTATAGCAACAAACTAAACAGCACAGTTTAAACAGTTTAAGAAAACTAAGATCATGGCACCCTGCCCTCTCAATTCCTGGCAAATAGATGGGGAAGAAATGGAGGTAGTGATAGATTTTGTTTTCCTGGGATTTAAGATCACTGCAGATGGGGACAACAGCCAAGAAATTAAAAGACACTTGCTCCTGGGGAAGAAAGCTATAGCAAATCTAGACAGCAGACTAAAAAGCAGAAACATCACCCTGCCAACAGAAGTTTGTATAGCCAAGGCTATGGTTTTCTCAGTTGCAATGTATGGCTGTGAAAGTTGGACCATAAGGAAGGTTGAGCACCAAAGAATGGAGGCCTTTGAACTCTGGTACTGGAGAAGACTCCTGCGGGTCCCTTGGACTGAAAGGTGATCCAATTGGTCAGTCCTAGAGGAGATCAATCCCGACTGCTCTTTAGAAGGCCAGATCCTGAAGGGGAAACTCAAAGACTTTGGCCACCTAATGAGAAGGAAGGACTCCCTGGAGAAGAGCCTCATGCTGGGAAAGATTGAGGGCAAAAGAAGAAGGGGATGGCAGAGAAGGAGGTGGCTGGCTGGAGTCACCAAAGCAGTTGGCGTGAGCTTAAATGGACTCCAGAGGGTGGTAGAAGACAGGAAGGCCTAGAAGAATGTTGCCCATGGGGTTGTGATGGGTCAGACATGACTTTGCAAGTAACAACCACAACAAAACAGCACCTGGATTAGGTAGCACTACCCAAATTAAGAAAGCGTCAAATCTTCGTTAAATCTAGGGTTTTGAATTATTTGCAATCACACCTAATGTTAAACCTGAGTTTACAAAGCATGGGTTCATTGAACAGGCTAAACCAAAGCCCGGCCATCATATTGTTGTGCAGCATATGTGAATTTTGTCAAAAACACTCCCATTTAAGTTTGTGCATTTTGTGTGGGAAATACCTATTAGTATATGCAAATTTTGCCCACATCAAAAATTGAAGCAGCATAAAAAATTAAAGCATATTTAAAGCATTATGTTTTTAAATGTGCTTACTAGTTCTATTCCAATAAACAAATTTCTTACTCTCTGATGCCCGTGCTTTCTAGGAGAAGTGGGAAAAAAGTGTATTTAACATGGTGAGTAGAGATTTGGCTACTCATTTAATGTCAGTATCTGCATGTATTTATGTTTTCTACCCGGTGAGGTTTTTGTGTAAAGAATACAAATCAGGTCTGAATGTTCCATAGATTTACAGAGCAGGGTGGAAGGGAAGGACAGTCCTGTTGAACAGTATCCCCATCTCCTCACTGTGCATCGACATTTCTACATCTCCTTCCTATGAATAAGGTATTGACATGGATGACTGGCAAGTAGGACCCCTTAGGTTTTCTCCTCCCCACTTGGAGATCTCTCTAAAATAGAGGAAAATTTGATCATTTCAGATTTCATGTTGAACCACTGTGTGTCTTCAGCACTTTTCATAAAAAGAAAAGAAAATCATGGTGTTCTGATCTAGGCTTCCCCAACCCCTTTATTTAATTTACAGTGAATTCCTCTCCAGCAAAGTCTTTCCCACCATCTTTCGAGATAGTTCACAATTACTGACCTTTATCAGACTTGGAGAGTGGCCAGGGTGATATCTTTCAGATGCTGCAATACTTGGCAAGAATGCAGGAATGAACTAATTGTCTCCTGCAAACTCCACTCCCCTTTTGCTCCTCTCTTATTTCCTCTGGGAGGGGCCATTCACCATCCACCTGTGGCCTTTCTCCCAAGTTGACCCCTGTTCCTTAGCTGTTCCCTTCATCTCACAACTCTGTGCATGCACACATTGGGAACATGCTCCCACTGTTCATCTGCCTCACTGAGGTCTGACTCTGAAGGCAGATGATAACTGTCATAGGGGCCTGGCCCTTCTGTGCCTCCAATGCATAGCACTCATCAGAGCCTTTCCCAGACTTCAGGACTGGCCCATGTTCCTCCCCAACCTCCTCACTGTCCGAATCTGCTGCCTGCTCTGCTGGCTGCTGGTGGGCCACAACACATGGTGTTTATTAGTACCATTCATTATCAAAGTTGTATGCTGTCTGTCTTGTTGAAGGTGTCTCTGGCCATCTTACAGACATTGGAGAGAATACAATATACAACATTAAAAGAATAAATAAGGATCTCAAATTTAAAAGTGCAATCAAAATAAAACTAAGCAGGATGGGGAGGGGGGGAACAAGATGTACACAAGGAGGAGGTGCCATACTTCCATTGGGCCCCCCCTCCAAAATCCCTTAGTTTCATAGCAAAAACCAATGCTACAGTGGTAGATCACTTTTCTTTGGTGTCTTTTGACCCACAGTTTTCCTTCTTCCTCAATATCTACCTCTTTGGGTCCCACTGGCATACAGGAGGTCTGCTATATAGGGTGCTGAATTGGAAAGTGTGAAAGCTGAGGTCACCCAACCTGTTCAGAAATTTTATTCTAGATTTCAAAATACGTGTCCAGGACATTCTCTGCAAGTTCCTGGATTCTGTACCTTTTCCATCTTTCAAAGTGCATTGGCTCTTCTAGAGGAAACCAAATGATGGCAAACTTTATCATGTCAAAGTCTCTTCAAGGCCATTGCCAGAAATTTCTTCCTTGTCCATTTGCTGATCTTCAACATGCTTCTTAAGTAGTGCAGTGGCCTAGAGGGGGAGCTCTCGCCTCACAATCAGGAGGCTATGAGTTCCATCCTAGCTAGAGGCAAATATTTCTCTCTCTGGGCACAATGAGAATATATGTGCTGAACAAAACCCTGCATTGGTAACAGGAACGGCATCCAGGCACTAAACACTCTGCTAGCTCCATTTAGTTGCCCAGACTCCAACCCACAAAGAATTATGGAGTCATTAAAAGAGGATGATGATGATGATGATGATCCTGCCTCTTAATTCCCTCTTGTTTACCTCCTTGCAGAGCTTCCCCAAAGAGTATGAAGCAGATTCCTGGTCCTGACAAAACCCTTTTTATGAAATGAATGTGAATTCCTCTCATTCACATTCAGGAAAGGCCTAATAAACAGTCTTTCAAAGGTGAAGTTATGACCACAGACTTTATCTAGCTTGGAAAGCTGCCATGAAAATATTTTCCAAATGCAGTGCTGTGCAAGAAAAGACTGGGCACAAAGTCTCTGGGATTCATGGACAGATCTTCACACTCCTGAAATGAACTAACGAACAAACAAACACTTTGTTTCCTGCAAAAGCCCCCTCCCCTTTCACTCCTTTTTTATTTCCTATGAGAGGGGCTATTCACCATCCACCTGTGACTTTACTCCCAAGTCAACCCTGATTTCTTATCTGTTCTTTTCTTCTGGCAGCTCTGCGCGTGCGCACACTGGGAACAGGCTCCAGCTGTCCCTCTGACTCACTGCTCTCTAGTCTGAAGGCAGCTGAGAACTGCCAGATGGCCTCGGCCCCCTCTCTGCCTCTGACACAGAGACCTCATCAGAGCCTTCCCCAGACTCCAGGACTGGCCCATGTTCCTCTCCAACCTCCTCACTGTCCGACTCTGCTGCCAGCTCTGTTGGCTGCTGACGGGCCACAAGACATATTAGATGGACATTTGTGAGTCTTCCAATACTTTCTCCAAGCCCACTTGTATCTTATTTGGGGTCTTTCTGTCTAATGTCTAATGTGCTAATAAAAAAGATGTCCGTGACAATGACCTACCTGAATCATTACACACTAATCATATAAAGCAATTGCAAGCAGATTGATTAAATGCCACCACTTTCCCTGGAGCACAGGCACGACCAAAATCTTCTCTCAGCCACCCCTGAACAGATGGCATTCTGCCGTGTTTTCACAGCACACCCAAGGAGCATGTGGCAAGGTGCTGGTGGAGGAAGGCAGTTTTTGAAACCGGCAAAGCATCACCGGATTGTGCTAAGGATATGTCACCTTCCTTTGAGAGATAATTCCCTTTTTAATTTGAACGGTGAATCAAAAGGACTGTTTTTCCCTCTCCCTCCGCCTGCTGTTAATTTCTCCTTCCTCTTTAATTCTGCCCGCTAGAAAGTTTGCTATTTTTGCTTCACCAAGGTTCTAAGAAGATCAGAGCTGTCCTCTAGCACATACCAGAAGAACAAGAAAAGTCAGTCTAGTAGAAGAAAGATTTGATTTTTCAGCACCTTGCAAGGCTCACCCGATGTGGCTAAAAGAACAGATGGTAAAAAAAAATTATAGTAAAATGGATTGACTTTGCGCAGCAGGAAAAGGGTGGCTTTGACATTCTCCTCAAGCCATCTTCTGATCAGGAATAAATGAGTGTGAGCTATCAATTTCCATTCCTTATGTTCCTTTATTCCTGTATGAGCTTTTTCCTTCTGCACCAGATTAAATAGCAATAGCAGTTAGCAATAGCAGTTAGACTTATATACCGCTTCATAGGGCTTTCAGCCCTCTCTAAGCGGTTTACAGAGTCAGCGTATCGCCCCCAACAACAATCCGGGTCCTCATTTTACCCACCTCGGAAGGATGGAAGGCTGAGTCAACCCTGAGCCCGTGAGATTTGAACCGCCGAACTGCAGAACTGCAGTCAGCTGAAGTAGCCTGCAGTGCTGCATTTAACCACTGCATTTAACCACTGCGCCACCTCGGCAATATATAAATATATTTGCTTGTCTGTTCTGCCTAGTTTTGTGCTCATATTAAAGAGGAAAGTAGGGAGAGAGACAGGTGTAAGTTTGGCCCCTCCTCTAAAATAAAGTTTTTATTTAGAATAATCGAATAACAGAGTTGGAAGGGACCTTGGAGGTCTTCTAGTCCAACCCCCTGCTTAGACAGGAAACTCTACACCACTTCTGACATATGGTTATCCAACATCTTATTTAAAAACTTCCAGTGTTGGAGGATTTACAACTTCTGGAGGCAAGTTGTTCCACTGATTAATTGTTCTCACTGTCAGGAAATTCCTCTTTAGTGCTAAGTTGCTTCTCTTCTTGATTAGTTTACACCCATTGCTTCTTCTCCTGCCCTCAGGTGCTTTGGGGAATAGCTTGACTCCCTCTTCTTTGTGGCAGCGGCTGAGATATTGGAAGACTGCTATCCTGTCTCCCCTGGTCCTTCTTTTCATGAAACTAGACATACCCAGTTCCTGCAACCATTCTTCATATCTTTTAGCCTCCAGTCCCCTTATCATCTTTGTTGTGCTTCTTTGCATTCTTTCTAGAGTTTCTCCCCATTCCCATTTGAGCTGTTTCATCACACAACTTCTATTTTACTTTTTTATTATTATTGTTACCTTTTAATCTCTTGGAATCTTTTGGGAATCTCATTTTTTAAATTCTTCTTTGCAGCTTGGAAAACATTCACCATTGTTTTAAAAGTTGTGGCTTCCTTCATACAAGCAGCACATTTAAATAGTGAGAACTTACCCCTACATAAATTTGGAATTGTAGAAAATACCTATTTAAAAAATAACAACATCCTTGGCTTTCAGGGTAATTTCTGAATAGACTTTTATGAGTTTGATTGCATAACACCTGGTGCTTTTAAGTTCTATTGGAATTGTTTATAAGTAAACAGTTTAACTTCTTTTACCCAGAAGAGTAAAAGTGAAATGCTGTTCAAAATTCCACATTAATTAACTGGCATCTGCTCAGCTAGAAGTAGGGTTTGGGGGTATTAAAATATTAAAAAGAAAACTATTAAAGTGCTGCTTTTAAGAAAATTGAGCCATTTGAGTCTGTGAAATGCTAACAGGAGTCGAAGACATTTGGCTTAATGTTTGATGTTGTTCCTTTACATTTAATCAACAACTGCAGTTCTTAAATCATTCAGACCACGCCTATTTAATTTAGGAAGCTGTTCTTAGTTTTGAAGCAGACATAATATTTTATAAGGAAATTAATTAAAAAGTAATATTTTTATATAGAGTTATAATTAACCATAGCTTTTTTTGATAAATTATAAGATATCCCACACTTGAGTATGTTCAAGAATTCCTGTAATGGAGAGATTAGAATGAAATGAAAATATATTTTTAATTAATTTAATGAATATAGCTCATTTAAGTGCTATAATTTGCACGTAGATCACTTGTGTTGCATGCAAAATGTCCTAGGTAAAATTTTCAGCAGCAGCATTTTCCCAGAGGGAGGGTTGGGATTAAGAAGGCTGGTAATCAAAAACATTAAAAAAGAAGAACGGTTGTCTGTTACTAACAGTTAGTAAATTGCAGGGAATTATTATTTCATGCAGCAATGTAATCTAGCTTCCTATACGGGTAGTCCTCAACTTACCAACACAATTGAGCCCAGTATTTCTCTTGTTATGTGCAACATTCATTCACTTTTAAATTTGCCCCATTCTATGATCTTTCTTGCCACAGTTGTTGAGTAAATCACAGCAGTTATTAAGTTAGTAACCCTGTTGTTAAGTGAATCTGGTTTCCCTATTTTCTTTGCTTGTCAGAAGGTCGCCAAAGGAGATTGCCTGACTCTGGGACACGATGACCGTCATAAATATAAATCAGTTGCTAATGATCATGTGTCTGTACGGATGCTGCAATGGTCGTAAGTGTGAAAAATGGCCAAAAGCCACCTTTTTCAGTGCAGTTCAGTGGTGGGATATGACTGGTAGGCGTATGGGCGTACTGGTACCTGCTGAGAGCAGTAGATACCATTCTGATATGGTGCTCCAGAGGGCCCACCTGCCTGCCTGCACTCCTTATCTGTATTTGAGCAGATTGGGGCTTTCGCAAATGCGCACGGAGTGTACATCACCTTCGCGACGCTCCACGAAGCAGCTAGAGCATTGCGGAGCCCTCGCAGAGCGTCACGGGCGGTAAGTGACACATGTGCATGTGGTGAATGTGCTGCCCCTTTGCACCGTACGGGTTGCAACAGGATCCGGAACCCACCACTGGTGCAGTTGTAACTTTGAATGGTCACTAAGCAAACTGTTGTAAACCAAGGACTATCTGTGTTTCTAAATCAAAGCAATAGGCCAGCTAAGAAACTCTTAGATCAATGTTGAGCCTCCCCATTGACGATTGCATTATACTGTTTATCCATTATTGATATTCAACTGTAGCAGTGAAATTATACATGTGCATTAGAACAACAATGGAAGCAATAGCTGGATTATCAAAACGATTGCTGCAAACTGGTGGATTGTATCCTCCAGACCAGGGGTCAGAAACCTGCGGCTCTGGAGCCACATGTGGCTCTTTTATCTCTCTGCTGCGGCTCCCTGTCACTCAAGATATGTGTCACAACCCGTCAATGTGTGATACCCGCCGGCATGCCATTTATTGAGCTTTTTGACCCGAGTAGGCCAACCATGGAAATATCCAAGAAAAGAAAAGTTTGAGAAGAAAAGAAGAACATTTAATTCAACTACATATGCTAGTTTTGTGGCCATTCAAGAAATAGTCAGGCATGATAAAGGTTTTGTGGCTCCCAGTGTTTTCTTTTCTGTGGGAAACAGGCCCAAATGACTCTGAATGTTTAAGGTTGCCGACCCCTGCTCCAGACGACTTATTATCTTTATTGCTCTTCTCTGCACTCTTTCTGGCATCATACCCTGATGAAATTAATTGTTATTTGTTTTCAGAGGCTCTGAATATTTTCTTTTTCAGTATTATTGGTTGTCGTGTGAAACATACAAGCATTTTTCGAAGTAAAAATGAGAGCTCTCTGATTTATTCAGTTTGTTATTTCTTCTTCTTTTTAAATGTAGATTGCATTCTGTTTTCTTAAGTTGTGGTATGATGGCCTGAATAAGTTTTGTTCTACGCACTCATGAAAAACACTTCAGAGTGTGTCAAAGAACTAATTTTGCCTCATTATATAACATTGGACTCCATA